>NC_092795.1:47155158-47260746 GCF_918797505.1 Bemisia tabaci
TGCTAGACACCCTGTCATAATTTCCAGTTTTAGATAACAGTATACACCCTGGATTTGTAATTGTACCGAAACGAACAATTCAATGAAGCGATTTTGTGATTTCGGTTGATTGGGAGTGGGTGCTGACCTGTGCCTCGATCTCCCTGTGGCAGTGCTCCATGGCTTTGCAGAGCTGGGCGCTCTGGCGGCGGAGCTGGATGAGGAGGAGGACGAGCTCCTCGTGGGTCTTCCCCAGGAGCTCCCCCGCCGAGACGTTCACGTCCCAACACTCCCCCGGGGCCCCCGACCCCGTCTGCGCCCCGCCCCCGCCTCCGCCGCCGCCGCCGCCCCCGCTCCCGTTCTGCCCGTTACCCTGACCCTGGCTCCCTTGCGCCTGAACCCCCGAAGGAACAAACAAAAGAACAAACAAGCCGATTAACGAAAATAAAACAAACGAAAATGAAACAAACACAAATCAACAAAATCAAAAATACACGGAAAAAAAAGAATTGCTGATTCAACAATTCGTTGCTAAAAACAGTGAGTGCAATGTTTCAACGCAGATTTTACAACAAAAAAATGCTACTTTAACCACCCCCGTGGTTAAATTAGTTTACAATGTGGTTAAAGTAGCATTTTTTTGTTGTAAAATCTGCGTTGAAACATTGCACTCACTGTTTTTAGCAACGAATTGTTGAATCAGCAATTCTTTTTTTTCCCGTGTAAGAGAAAACAATGCAGAAACAGAAAATACGAGAATAAATGCTGCCGTGCTAAGGAAAAACGCCGTATGAACATTCGAGAGTTGCCTTTCTTCGATAAAATGTTTATTTTAGAGGAAATTTGTGAATATTTTCCCTTGAAATTTTCAGGGACTCTAGATGAAATTGCGTACAAAATTATCTGAAAAATCGAAAGGAAAATATTCATAATTTGACTAGGAAATTCGTGTTTTATCAAAGGAAATTTGTCAACGCCTGAAGGCTTATACGGCGTTCTTCCTTAGCACGGCAGAATGGGTTGGTTGCGCTGGTCACAGAATCGTATTTTGATACTTTATTCTTGCAGATCAACCAAAAATAATAAGATCTGTCCAAACAGCAACTTCCTACGTTGAATATTAACCGAGATATCGCGCCTTAAAAAACAGGGCCGGATTTACCTACTTGCCGCCCATGAGCCGCTTGTATTTTGCCGTCCCCTTCTCATTCGTTTTGAAACATAAATAAAAACCATCAGTGCCAGAGGGGGAGGAGTGCATAAGACGCGTTTACTCGTGTTGGACACGGGTAAACGCACGGGGAACACTACTAGCAAAAGTTCACGAAACTTTGTGTGAAAGTTAAGTTCAGTAAACCTATCTCTGTGTGGACAAGGCATTCCATTTACAAGAAATGAACGAGCAAATTATGAAAGAACGAACAAGAATGTGGTTTAATAATTTTAACTTCCGCCGCCGCGCCGCGCTGACCGCACTGTGTTTGGCGCAATGCGTGAAGTATTCATGCAGTCTTGTAGGCGCTATGCGATTCGCGCTGACCGCACTGCACTGTGTTTGACGCAATGCGTTGAGTATTCATGCAGTCTTGAAGGCGCTAATGTGTGTTACATACCGACCGCCGCGCCGAGGGCTTTTCCTTTTCATCTCAAGTCCTCGTCTTCATTCCTCTCTGCGCCGCGCCGCGCGCTCCAGGCCGAATTGCGTGTTTGGTTTCTCTCTTAGCTCGACTAATAAAAGGTGCTATCTCTTGTATCACCGGACGACAAAATTAGAAATTACTATAGTCTTAGGAAATGAGAGATTTTGTCGCCTTTTCTCGTTTATAATTTTTTTTTCTGAATCTGATTTCTTCTATACCTACATTTAAAAAAAATTGCGAAATTTGCCGCCATGGGCCGCGGCCCATGTGGCCACCCCCTAAATCCGGCCCTGTTGAAAAACTCAATTTATGACGCCATCCACCGCGGTAGTACATACGCTATCATGCACTACCGCGGTGAATGACGTCAAAAACCCGACTGTTCAAAGGACGGTATCTCGGTTAATATTCAACATAAAAAGTTGCTGTTTGGACAGATCTTCTTATTTTTAGCTGGTATACAAGAGTCAAGCATCAAATCACAATTTTGTGACCAGCGCAACTGACCCATTAAAAAATAAAAAGGCAAATTAGGCAAAAACACAACACAAAAATTGGACTACGTTTGAACCGCGTTCAACAGAAAGGAATCCAGCCACATTAGATGTTGCCGAACTTAACCGAGCAATTTGATTATTTACGAGAGAACGTTTGTGCGAGTTTTTTTGAAATTGTTCTAGAATTTGCTTCTCACTATGCAGATAATTCACTGAAATTTGCAAAATAATCTGTACGACCGTTTCCTTTTAAAAAATTAAATTACCCCATCAAATTTTGTATTAACTGATGTGACTTGGTTCCTTTCTGCCTAACGCGATCCATTTCGCAATTAGGAACTATAATTTCTGTGTCAGTTGAGGAACAACGTATGCACCATTAGTTTCCCCAGGCACATACGTGTTTTTACCGATGAGCCAGAAATTGTAATTCCCCATTTCAAAGTGAAGTCCAATTATCAAACGAACAAATACAAGCTGGACATTTTGGGGTAGGAGTTAGGCCTTGTCTACACGGGACGAATCATGTGATCTGTCCCAAGTTCGAGTTGCAGGAATGAAACTTCTGGGCTTCCCCCCGACAAAACGACAATATTTCTTCTTGAGATGCTCTTAGGACTCAACTTGGTACTGTGATTAGTATTGAACTATAGATAACTCAATATGTTTCTTAACTTCGCGAGTGAGCTGATTTTCCCCTGGGACGAATCCAATGAAACACCCCATGGAGACGAGGCCTTTCGGAAAATGCGGGTTTCATTGTGGCGTAGCCGACGCATTTTTCTGACGGTGGGCCTTGGAGATGGTGGAAAAAATCCTAAAAATGATAGGGAAGGGAAACATGGTTTCAATTATTTCATTTTGAATTTTTCTGATATTTTAAATCAAAGTTTGCGCGAATAAACTGATACCCGTTTGATCTTGCAGACAGACACTGTTTCATTTCATTCATTCACTCAAATGTTTCACTTTTGCATGTGTTTAACTGCACGTAGTTGGAAAATGCTTAACAAACTTGAAATTTCCTGCTCCATGACCGATTTTCCTGCCTTTTCCGGTTTTCGCTGACGGTAAACACCCAGCACTGGTAAAAAAAAACCTCTTAGACCAATGCCGCGGTGCACTGACTTAAGAGTGCAGTTTCTTGTCGCCGGATTTAAGAGTCTTGAACTCATAATTCAAGCGGATTTTGCATTGATTCAAGCGGATTTTGCATTGAAACAAGAGTCCAGACTCTTAAATCCGGCGACAAGAAACTGCACTCTTGAACCAAGAGGTTTCTTTTTACCAGAGTGGTTATATTGAAAGCGGCTATTGCCGAAACACCGTAACTGACCTATTAGCCAACGAAATCAAGTTACATTCCTCGCTGCATGTTTCCTCTATTCTCCTCCACTTAAATCATAGCAATGTCCCAATTCTCTCTTTGTTTCGAAGGAGGTAACGAGTCTCAAGGCGGAAAATTTCACATGGGTCGGCCCAGTTCGATGCGTGGCGTGTGGGCCGTGGGGTGCATGTACAACCCGTGCCGGCCATCAGAAATTACACACTCCGGGAGCCGTTTTAATCAAGTCCGATCTCGCGGCGGCGGGTGAAAAACGGTCCGGGAAAAACAAAAGACGAGAGACGGCCGGAGGCGTCACCTGCGCGCGAGTCACGCATGCGTTACTGCACGTTGCACCCGTGTGCATCGCCGACGCCTCTCGAATTAGCGGACCCGTTGCCTTGCATTGTTTTTGCGAGGATTTTCTTTTTTATCGCCCCCTTCCCCCCTCATCCACGGTCGGGAAATCTAGACCGTTGAGCCCACGACGCCAACGTGCGTTCTGCCGTGTTGAAGAACAACGCCGTATGAACATTTGAGAGTTGCCACATTTTCTTCGAGAAAATGTTTATTTTTGAAAGGAGTTGCAGGGAACAATGTCTCTTGAAATTTTTAGAAAATTGAGATTTGATTGTGAATAAAATTCCCTGAAAAACTGGAGAGAAAATACTCGCGGTTTTCTTGAAATTTCGTAATTAATCAGAGGAAATTTAGCAACGTTTGAAGACACATACGGCGTTCTTTCTGAGAATGTCAGCGTTGCACACGCGGAACGTAGGAGCGGTACCGACGAGGCGTCTCGCTTGATGATTTTTCAGGCGCACCAAAAAAAAAGTAACTAAATAATAACTAGGATACAGTTTCCAAGCACGATGGAGTAAAAATTATAAGCGTAGGTTTTTTTTCCTGAAGACCCTCCCGCTCCCCCACATCACATACACCCGAAGCCCTAATATATTGAAACATCCTGTGCATTGGTTCCTCAATAGATAGTTAGACAAATGGGGTTTGTAAGTTATGATCCAAATATTGAGGAAATCCATATTGAGTAAATTGGGGAAGATTTGTATGATGTAGTTTCAGGAAGTTTCTCGGGCTTTCGGAGGTTCTTTCATTAAACCCCTCATTTTTTCAAATGAGGACCGGTTCTACCCACCTCTGTTTAAAAATCCTTTGTCAAATCATAAATTTTAACGATATGTTTTGGAGATTCTAGGGCATGTGCGATAAATTTTTAGGTCTTGATGACATTTTCGGTTCTAGTGAGATATTTCGGAATTTAGAGTAATAACCTTAAAAATATAACTGGTACCCAAAGTGCGTTTCAAAATTTGACCAAATAATAAATCCGTACCGGTTGTAATGAGTAATACTTACACACTCACACAAACACCCACGCCCACAAAAAGCAACGTTCTCATTGCAGCGCATAACTTGTTCGCGGAACGAAGAAAAACCAAAATGTGGAAATCACGATAAAAAGGAGAAAAATAGACTCACCCTCTTCTGTTGCACCGGGTCGACGCAGGGCCTGTGAACGTTGTTCATGGTGTTGAGGGTGTTGAGGGGGCTGTGGGGGATGGGGTTGAGGGGAGAGACGCTGGTTTTGGGGTAGTTGCTCCGGTGGTGCGGGGAGCTGGAGAGGAGGTGGTTACAGTTTCCCGGGAGCTTCTCGGGGGAGGCGACCCCATTGACGGGTTGGTTGGGCCCCGCCAGTCGGGGAGGCAGAGGATCGCGCCCAATCATAGATCCGGACTCGGACGCTGCAAAAGAATCAGGGAAATCTGTTAGACATACAGTCGAATGAGAGTGGATCATCGAAATATGCACGGGAAAAGAAGGAAATAATTGTTAGGTTGCACAGTTAAGGGCTGAAAATCAGAATCAACCTAGCCTAACTTGATATGGAACAGACCGATGAGGTTGCTGGTTAGCTATCACGGAAGAGTTAAGTGTTAGGAATTATCTCCTAAAATTATGGCACTAGCCCAATTTGTGGGATGATTTGGATATTTCCAAATGATTTTGGTAGTACCGCAACTCAAGTTGGGGTAGTAACCTAATTTATTGGGGTACTACAACGATTAATTGGAAAACTACCACGGTTATTTGGAAATGTCGACGGAACGAGAGGCCGACAGTTCCGCGCGCAGCACCCGGAGCAATCGAAAATACGGCTCCAGCGCCCGAAACTTTCGGCCTCTGAGCCCGGAACGGACGGTACGTCTATAGGGCCAGTAACTTTTTTATTCAGACGCGGCAAAAGTAAAAGACGGATTCGAATCGAAGAGATACCATAAACACCGCTCATATCAGATGTCTCATCGGGATGGATGGAAAGTCGGAGCTGTATCAGAAACTGCTTTCCACCGGGCAACGTGTCGGATGGCAGAGAAATTGAACGGATCCAACGTCGTCGTCGACAGCTAGTAGTCTACGCGCAACCGGATCGGCGCGTGGAATAAGAAAACATTCGAAATTGGATGGAATGGACCAGTCACGCAAAAGCTGGAATTTGAGCAATGCTTCTAGCGCGAAGCAAGTTCGGGCGAAAAGAAGTTCCGCGCATCTATGCCGACATACTAAGGAAAAACGCCGTATAAACAGCTGGTTTTTGCCGAATTTCTCTTTTAATAACATAAATTTCTGAGGAAATTTGTTGATATTTTTCATTAAAATTTTCAAATACGCTAGATTAAATTGCGAGAAAAATTCCCTGAAACATTGGGAGAAAAATATCCACAAATTTCCTTGGAAATGTGTATTTTATTAGAGGAATTTTGGCAACGTCTGGATGCCCATACGACGTTTTTCCTTAGCATGCAGCAGAATACCTAGAGACACCTCACTGGGCTTCTCCGAACGCCGTTAAATGATTCACGATCGATGGAATCATGGTCCTCAGCCTACATCTCACTGGGCTGGATTTAAATTCGGTCCGCGAGAGGGGTTTTCTGTCGGAAATACCGAAGCGGATACTCATGATGGATTTTAGCCAAAGACATTCGACACACAGAATTCCACCGGTACGTGAGACCTATGGATTCCAAAAGTTCGATGCCTTGGACGATCCGACCGCCGTGCAACGAGGCTTCGATGATTTCGGGCTGGTGTTCCGGAATATTTTTCGGGGGCCTCTGCGTCTCTTCATTGGAGAATTTGCATTTTGGAACGCATTAAAGGGCTCAATCGGACGTAATTATGCTGAAAGGAATTATGTGCATAAGGTTTGCGTGGGACATAGTTCCTTTTGGCAGAAATACGACCAATTTGTCGTTCCCCGCACGAAGGAACGTTACTCCATTCCAAGGTTGCAAAATCGACTTGAACAATTACAATTTTTACAAGAATGTAAATGTGCAACTGTCGTTTACAATTTTTTCTTTATTTCTGCATGAAATCAGTATCAGAAGAAAAATAGGTGACATTTTTCGTTGAAAATGCCCTCAGATTCACCGGGTGGAAATGCAATTTTCGGGGGGAAATTTGGCAACTTTGAAAAGTAATTACTTCCCTTCGTGAGGGAAAGGACGAATTTATTGCAGGTGGCACAAAAGTGTGCTTCGATGATCGCAGAATGAGGGGTGTTGCAACTTTATAAGCTCCGTTAGAACGCCGAGTTCCTACATCTAATGTGTGTATTACCTTTAAAAAAACCGTGTATGACGTCATCCCTCGCGATACAGTGCACATCACGGTTACTTCTATCTCGGTTCAATACATCCATAAAAACACTTTTATGCATAGAGAGGCTAATAACATATACTTTGTTTCTACACTGAGCCGGAAATTGTAGTTCCTAATTTCAAAATGTAGGTAGTCCATTTCTGGCTCAGAATCGGTTTAGAAACTTGAGCCGGGAATTGTAGTTCCTAATTCCAAAATTTAGGTAGTCCATTTCTGGCTCACAATCAGTTTAGAAACAATGCATATACAATTAGTTTCCCTTTGCAAACACGTGTTTTTACGGATGAGCTACGCATTGTAGTTCCTAATTACAAAAGTTAGTCCAATAATATTGTGGGAAGTTTGTTCAAGTGAGCGAACTGCCACTCCAAATCCACTTGACAACACAGTCTTAAACGAATTTCAGCACACTTTAATACAGTCGGATCTAAAGATACGCGGTTACGAAAAGCGAGAGGAATGAGAGGACCTGCAAGTGCGAATGGTATGCGTGCACCTGCCGCGAATGCTCACGGGCACACTTTGTTGCGTACTTCTTCGGTCCATTAAATCTTTACGGCTCCCGTAAAATTACCAGGACGGTGCCAATAATACGCACGACGCACTGCTTCTATTCCTTTCTACAAACTCCACGCGGAGAATCAACGCCGCGGTCGGAGAAACATAGAACAATCAAATATTTGGGCTCTACAGAGATGCATTGTATTGTTTTATTCTACAATTGTTATAGGCGCCTATAAAAAAAGCCATCGTAAAAATACCGATCTGTACAAAATCTGGAATTTTAAGCCGTTCCTTGATAGTGCATTTGGCATTGATATTTTAATGCATACATATGATTTCACTTAGGTATATGTACAAATAATTTCACGATGAGGAGATTTTAGGATTCGATTTTTTTAGAAAAAAAAGGGAAAAAAGGAGAAAATAATAATTGCTTAAGACTCGTATAGAAATTGAAAAGGAAACAAGTTTTTCAAAGAGCACTAAAGTGTTCATCGTTATTTCGTCGGTGAAAAAAATCTTGGAAATAGAGCTTGGGTCTTCGTCTAATTAAAGCTTCACTCTGAAGAAGTTTCAATAGGGACCAACTGAAAACCATGACGTCGTTCGAGCCACGTGATAAAAAAAATTAAAGGTGTCTCCGAAATTTCTAATCCCTGGCTTAGAAACATAATACGGAAGAAAATAACGAAGGAATTCTCCCTCTTTCATGATCAGCATAGATATAGATTTTTGCTTTAGAATCGGGGTTTAACAGCCGCGCTGTTTCACTTTCTGTGGGATGCAACTATTCGAGCTTGAGTGCCGCGGTGTGGTATCGTTCAGAAATGAAGGCGTTTTGCACGTTCTCATACTTTTTCGGAAAGGTAAATTAAAATCCAGCGGATTATGCGTTTCCGAGACAGCTCCATGTAGAGGACTGTATCGGATAGGTGTCGTCGAGCACTAGAAACTGACTATGAAAGCAGAGTTATCCTGTAAAAAAGGATAAGACTTCATGAGGATTTGTAGGAAATTCTAAGATTTGATTTCAACGAGCATATCTCATCCTCTTGAAAAAATTAGTTTTTTTAGACGAGATATTACCCATAAATAATGATCACCGATAAACACGTGTATTTACTTTTTCTCTCGGCTTAGATAGTTTCCTCTCGGCAAAAATACGAGTAATTAATTCATGTCTCCATAAAAAACTTTGGTAAACGTATTGCAGAATTTCTGACGGTCTTCACAATATTTTAAAAATTAAACCAAGAGAATCGCAAAATGCTGGCTCAGATATTTAAATGACTAATGTTTTACAGCGTCACACTGATATGATCTCATTGTGTGGCGACTGCACGCGACTGTGACGTTAGAAAAAAAATAAAACAAGAAAAAAAACGAGGGGGGAAAAACACATTTTACACTGCAACCAAAATGAAAAACTAGTCAGTAGTAATGTTGTTTTCAGGTTAGTATGATGACTAAAATGTGGCAACGATGTTATCGGCCGTGGTACATTGTCATTGCATCGTTCGGTGCGCTTTCATTACCGGTACTCCCTCCCTCCCCCTTCTCAATCTACTTGCATGCACTTCCTTCTTTTTTTCCTTCCTTTTTTGTTTCTCTCTTGTTAATCATCGTCACCGTGCGCCGACCAATTTTGCTCCCAATTTGCTCCTAATTCCAACCCTTGTCCCGACGTGAAACGCTGATGCCGGCTCTCAACCAATGTGTTGATTCATTTAATGTGTACTGTTTTTTATTCATGAGCTACTTAATCACTGTCAATTGAATTTCGAGCTCTATTGGACTGTCAGGCCAACAGAGATTGGTGAAGTGCAAGTCAAATTAGTTAACACACTTCTAGACTGCGACAGAAGATCGTCTGACGTCACTTTTACATGTGAAGAAAATGGAAGAATCAAGAAAGCGAATCTTCCGTTGCAGTATGAAAAGTGCGTTAACTTAATCGGCATGGACTCTATGCATATTGAATCCACGAATTATTATTTAGGGTCCATTGGATATCGAGGAGCTTGAGTTGGGAATTTAATTTTTTTTTTTATAATCGTCTTGAAATTACGAATACACTCCAGGAGTATGAAAGAGGCGTAAAGATACGATGGTGAGACGCATAATCTTCAGGATCATAATATCCCGGATTTGCCGCGAAACCAGGGACTGGAATTTATGAGAAAATTCCGAATCCCTTACATAAATTATGTTTAGTTCAAAACCGTAAATTTTGTAAGGGGTGGAATTCCTCAAAGTTAAAATCCTGTAAGAATCTCGAAAAGAGAACTTGAATACTAGAATTTCCGATCCGAAACCCTCAATTCTCCCTTTCCTTTCGCCTTTGGCTGTATTGCTCTAATTTTTCCAGAAGTTACATGAACAGGAAAGTCATTAAAAGTTTCATCCGTGTGACCTTTATCCTTCGTTGAAGAATTTCACCCATGAAATGAACCTTCAGGGTAATTTTTCGTTCACGAGTCATAAAAGCCCAACTTCCTCTGAGAGAAAGAGTTCTCCAGGAACGATCCATTCAGACCAAACTCAGACTCAGCTGATCTAAAATCAAGCCCGCAGACCCGCCAGATCAACCGGTACATTGTCGAACAACCCTGATCCATAAATCTCAATCTCGCAACGGTAAGCAGTTATACATTACGGTCGTTAAGTATCGAAAAAGATTCGATCATCGGCCCACCAGGCAGTTATAAGTGAATTTTAAACGTGGATTATACGCTATACGGCTATCGATCGAAAAAATCAATAAAAACGGAGGATAAACGCGCGATCACGCGAATGCGCTTTTAAATCCCCCGCCGAATCCAAAATAACTCATAACTAAAAGCTCTGAAAAGTCGATCGGGACGGCGGGCGGAAAAAGCGAGCGATTTTACGACGCGGTCGGAGCGAACCGAAGCGCTCGTGGCCACGTCCCGTTGGGCCCATTGTCTATCGTCGACCGGCTTTTTATTCGGCCGTTTTGTACCTTTTAATCCCCGATAAATTCGTGTCGTAGCGATTAAGTCCAGCCCCACGCCCCCCCCCCCCCCCCCGGCCTGGTCCCATTGCCGTTGGGCCACAATACTGCCGTGCTAAGCAAGAACGCCGTATGAACCTTCAGGCGTTGCCAAATTTCCTCCGATAAAACACGAATTTCCTGGTAAACTTATGAATATTCTCCTTCCATTTTTTCAGATAATTTTGTTCGTAATTTCACCTAGGGTTCCTGAAAATTCCAAGGAAAAATATTCATAACTTTCCTCAAAAATAAACATTTTATCGAAGGATATTTGGCAACTCTCGAATGTTCATACGGCGTTTTTCCTCATAGCATGGCAGAATATGAAAAGGAATTCGAACGCGGACTGAGCGGCGTTTGATTTGTCCGGGACATGATTAGTCGTGAGCGGATTTCGGCTGCTAATACGATCCGTTTTCCGGCGCGAAAAATAGCGCCGCGACGTATGCGGCGAGCTTTCATGCACTGACGATTGACAGAACGGGCTCTGCGGGATGAATTAATTTCGACCGAAATCTGTCAGTCGATGGAACGATTCTTTAATGGATACCTTAATAGAGAAATTCGATCGATGAGCCTGATCAACTTTAACCGTTGATTTGTGAAAAAAAGAACATTCATGACCGAAATCTGTCAGTCGATAGAACGATTCTTTAATGGATACCTTAATAGAAAGTTTCAATCGATGAGCCTGATCAAACTTAACCGTTGATTTGTGAAAAAGGAACGTTCATGATCGACTACTGACATCCTGGGAAAGGGCACAGTATATCGGATAAAAATAGTTATGTAGTGCGCGTCGCTTTACTTTAAAATCTTATTCTGCTCCTTCTCTGCGCTCCGCTCGATGGAGCAGCCAATAAGAGAGGTTAAACATGATGTGAAAACTGTAAAGGTTTTCATCTTTGTTAATAAGAAACGTAAAGATCTATTGGTAGTTGCATCGGTTTTCCCGTAGAATTCCCTTCAAAACGCACAACTTGCAATTCACAAAATGACGAAATATAGATAAAAATGCGCGGTTTTTGTCCAAACTTTTGAGCTTGACTTTCTCCAAAGGCTCATTCCACTGTGCTCCGTCCTTGCCCATAAGAGGACCATCCGCATCCTGACATGTTGGCCCACCCCACGGGGTCCACGTGAATTTTCACGATTCGAGCGGAACCTGAGCTTTCCGAGAAAAATGCGTAATGTTTCTTTATTTTTAATTTCGGTGTGCAGCTCAACATTGCTCCCAAAACGCCTCAATCCCAAAAATCTTCTCAAGAAGGGCCCTCGAGCTCCTTTTGGGAGCTGGGGCGTCTCCTAAACCTTTTCGGTAGAGTGTCTTTCTGCGCCCTCTGGACGCCCCTCGATGACCGATTGGGTACTAATATGGCCCCCACGAAAAAATTCCAAGTTCCACCCACGCCTGCGTCTCACATAAAAATGCAGCTCGTTCCTGCTTATCGAAAGACCATTCGTCACCCCGATATTCGACAGACCCGACGTCCAGCGTCGTCCAGCGTCCACGTGGAGTTCCTCGGTTCCAGCGGACGACCTTGAGCTTTTCGGAAGCCGCCCGGGGTTCGGTTCGGGGCGCCACCCACGGGCTCGGATATCACGGCCGCGCGGAAGTGCACCAGCGCCGAGTGCGACGACACGACACACACACCTCCGAGTTCCCACCCAACGGACGACTAATGTTTGAGTTGGAGGTGTTCGGTGTTTGCGCTTGGACCGGGACACCGCAGTCACCGGTCGCGCTAAGCGACGAAGAAGCTCACATGGACGTGGACGTAGTAAAATCAAAAGAACCTATCTTCATTGTGACATGGGCTCTGCGACCCGTAGGAATACATGCACGACAGAGCCCACGCTACGATGAAGATATTAAATACGTCCGCATGATGGACGTGTTCGTCGTTTGGTCCGTCCACACACCTCTTGACTCCCCGTGTCCTGGCGTAACCGCCAAGTGTCGCTGACGATTCTGCCGTGCTGAGGAAAAACGCCGTATGAACATTCGAGGGTTGCCAAATTTCCTTCGATAAAATGTTTATTTCTGCGGCAAGTTAGGAATATTTTTCCTTGACATTTTCAGGAACTTCTGGTGAAATTGCGGACAAAATTATCTGAAAAATTGGAAGAAAAATATTTACAAACTTTCCCGAGAATTCGTGATTTACCAAAGACAATTTAGCAACGCCTGAAGGCTCATACGGCGTTCTTCCTTAGCACGGCAAATTGACCGCGGTCTCAGGATGGCTCATGACACTTCCGACACGAAATGTGTTGCATCGGAGCGGAAGTTGTAAAACAAAGCGCATTCTTTGAGCATTCTGATGACTCTTTCATGAAGACAAAGACTTACTGTCCCAATTCTTTTCGGATTGTTATAAGTGGGAGAGGGGTCAGTTTTGCGGGTGTTTTGTTCGATTTGGAGTACTTATTGAGGAGTTGACCGCGTTATTTTCCGATGGAAAATCGCCGGGTTGCAGTTCGTGAGGACTGCAATTCGGCGTACCTGCAGCTCGTCCTTGTTTTGTCTTCGATTCAGTTGTATTTTTGAACATCTGATCATAAATAAAACATCTTTAGACTCCAGTGGCCAGAAATTTTTCATGAGACGTCCAAGAATCAAAAATTTTTCATAGCACAGAACATTTCTAAAATCTTCGAGTGAAATTTGGATTGTAAAGCTTGCATTGCTTCTGAACAACCGGAGTGACATGTCTACTTTTTTGCGGGGTGAAATGAACTCCATTTTCTACGATGTGGATTCCATTACTCTTTTTGCACGGTTGACTCCGCTCTTGCAGAGTGAATTTCACTCTAATGTATATCTCTCCGGTGTTTTCGGGGCAAATCGGGCTCGGGTGTGAAATTCACTCCGCATCTTACTCTGAGATTTCTGACACCATAGAACTCAGAAGAGAGCAACATAAATTCTTGAAAATCACAGATTGGATTTATTTGGACGAAAATTTCAGGCCTAATGCTCCTCCTGGATACTTAGTCTGTTTTAAAATTCCTCCAAAGAGATTTTGAAAATCTCCTAGAAATCTAAAGCGCCCCGCGGTGCACGGAAAAAGAGGTAGGGATTGTTGGATGATATGGAAATTTCCGATTAATTGTGGTTATACCCATTAAATTAGGTTATTAACCCAAATGTTGCGGTGCGACCCCAGCTTGAGTTGCGGTCCTTCTACACTTAGTTGGAGAGGCCCGTAACATCCAACAAATGGGGGTAGTACCACGATTTTAGGGGATGACCCCTTACAATTTTTTTTCCGTGTGGGCTCGCTCTTCCTTACCCCTTGGTGTAGGAAATGGGGCTTCAAAAATTTCCCAATTTTAATTCGAATCATATTTTTCCCCAATCTCGAGCGCACAGCGGCATTTGGCAACCTGCACTGCTCTGGAGCAGTTATACGTAGAAGTCGAGGCAGAGTGGCTGAGTGGGCAGTTTGCCCAACATCAAACGATGAACGACTGAGTTCATAGCTTATAAAACTTGTATATTCGTGAGTTTCTAGTCCACATCATCGGTAACCCGGTAAAATTCCATCAATCCTGATGCTTATTTCCGATTTTCAATGTCAAGGTTATTGACGCTCCTGATGAGCATGAAACTCCCCTTCCTCCCTTGCGATTTTCGATCGATGAATGGACGTTTTTAAATGAAAAGGAACTATGCCCACTCTGAGATGAGCCCTGTCATGCATTTACTCTCATGGATCATTTTCTGTACCTTGAGAGCATGGTCGAAATTCTGCGAATAATGTTTATTCCCCTTCAAGAAGAACCGGTGACACTAGATGACAAAAGGTCGCAATGACTATACGATTAGATTGAAAGCTGAAAGGACTGAATTCACAAAGGACATTCGATAGGAATCAAGTACTTCCACACGTTTGTAAAAACATAGATTTATATGGGCAATTTTATTTGATTTTGTATTAATTTTTTTTAAAGCAGCAGAAACAGATTTTATGAAATTGGCCACCTTAAAAACTCGTTTGTACTTAATTAGTTACCTCCTTACAAGCTAAAATTTTGAAACCCAAGTATCTCAAGTTCATTATCCCTGCTCTGTAAATTGAGTTTAATACCTTAAGACTTTAATTAAGTATGCATATGATCCTTTTTCGGATTCGATTGTTGTGTTGTTGTCCTTTTCTCGTTCTGTTTTGGCGAGGAACAGAGTTAGAGTGACAGCGATGTCCATTAAAAAGCTATCGCCAGGGCTAACGAATGCAAAATCTCTCTGGAATCCCCGGCCGAACAACGACCGAAAATACGATTTACGACTGCCGGAGTGATCTCGAAAAGAGCTCCACCTCGCTGAGGAAAAACGTTATATGATCGTTCCAGCATTGCCAATTTCTCCCAGTAAAATATTTATTCTTGAGGATGGTGCATATTTTTCCTCGAATTTTTCAAATCTTCAGAGTAAATGGAGATTAAAACATGATCTCTATAAGTCTTTACTCTGCTCATTCTCTGATTTGTAGGAGTTCATCCCCTGAAGAGAATCCTCATACTTCCACTTCCCCGGGATTTTCTTAGGAAAATCTATGTAATTATCTAGCGTTCCAGATATGAACATAGAATTTTGTTCATATTTCAGTCGATTCTTTGGCGCACATTCAAATTTTTAATTCCAGAAGCGTCCCTGATGTTCATATTATCTGGTCAATGAGAGCTATTATGATGATTTGAAGATTCCAAAATGTCATTCGAGAGGTCAATAATATCGACTTAGGCGCAATAACATAAACTTTGATTACAAGAGGTATATAGTAAAATTCTCGCAAAATTTGAAGACAATTTAAAGTGGTCTCTCAGCAATAAAATAGGTGGTTCCCGTCCCGGTTCCTGAACAAATTCTTTGACTTTTTCCTAATTTTCCTGGAAAGTTTTCATTCCCAGATGAATCTCGGTTATTCCCGGTCCTGGACACATGGATTAAAATCCCATGAGAAATTCTCACGAGTCTCTCGAGAAAATTTGCATTTTATTGGGAGAATTTTCGCAACATCCAACGGCTCATACGCCGTTTTTCCTGAGTACGGCAGAGATGCGTTGGCCGCTGTCTAGCGATCGGAGCGGCGGTGATCGGCGTTGATTGCGGATATTTTTGGCCGGCCGGCCGCGCCGCGCCGAACCTATAATCCCTCCGCCTATCAATTTCGAATTGCGCGTGAGGCAGGAAATTAAAATCCCCCTCCCCCTCCCCCCTCCCGGGCGTTTTTTAGACAGGGCGCACGGATCGGCTGGAGGTGCCCCTCTCTAATAATGATACGGCGGTCCGCGATTGGGCAGGGGCTAAGTGCGCCAACGGAGACGTGCAATTTGTATTTGTCGGCGGGTCAAAAAACTGATACGCTTATCCGCCTGGAACCTGTTTTGCATGGAATATTGACGGACGGCTCTTTATGGGACGCGATCGATCGGTCATACGTTAGGTTCGATTGGATGATATTTGAAGGTGTGTTTTCTGATGAGGAAAGTCGCACGCAAGTGCTTGAAAAAGCACGCCATGAATAAAAACAGCAGCTAAGGGTGTTTAGTTTATTCATTTTGGGAAATCCTGATGAAATCCTGATTTTTGTGGCTGCTAAATCCTGATTTCACAATTTTTCGAAATTCTGATTTTTTGCGGAGAAAAATTAGGCGAATGTAACTTCACAAAACTAGCTCGACAAAAAAAATCCGATCGAACGGCCGACTTTTCTCAAATCCTGATTTTACGACCGATTTTTCCTAAAATCCTGATCAAATCGGGATTAAACCCTGATTGACCTCAAATCCTGATAGAATCGAAAAAATCGGGGAATCCTGATGCTTGGACACTCGGAGCAGACATTGTAGTTTCAGTTAGGAAATCGTGGAAAAAAAGGAAACCAGAATGTTACATTGATACATGTCGCTGACAATTGACAATCGCCGGCAATTTGCGAGTCACTGGTGAACAAATAAGAAACATACAGCTTCAGAAATAAAGGAATATGACTAGAACACTAAGTATATTTTGCCTTTAATGTATATGGACACTTTTCCCTCGGTAAAAACACGGTAGTTGCCATGCACACTTAGGAAAAAGTGTAGTGAAAACCATGACCCTAGTTGAGTTTGGATAGGATAGGCAACCAAACTAACTCGATGAAAAAGCGTAGAGTATCACAAAAAATGAGGGCGCTCCAAGCCAAGATCATGGTATTGAAGGGCCATCAAACCTTTCATCAAGTCAATGCGCATTATTGCGATTTTTCGAAACAACATGTCCAACTTGCGAATTGCCGGCGATTGCTAATTGCCTGCGACACACACAGTCAAATTTATCAATTTTCTTTCACGTAACCCCGATTTACAGTTTCCATCAATGCCTGAATACTTGAAAATTTGAAAATTAAATGGTCTCTAAACAGTAAAAGAACAGATTCCAGCTTTCTGAAACGGGTTGCCTGAATTCTTCCTGAAATTTTTCATTTCCTAATGTGACCCGGTATTCCTCAGTCCTAGACACCATGGCATTTTACTCAGAGTAAAAAAGCAGGAGAAATGATATGTACTTAGCGTCTAGGTGAGAGCGATTTCCTGGAAAGGATGGAGGGCCGGAAAATTTGAAAACGAAACTGTCTCTAAGCAGTAGAAGAACAGATCCAGCTTCCTCAAACAGGTTTTAAAGTGAATTTTTCCTGAAATTTTTCGTTTCCTGATGAGACCCGCTATTCCCCAGTCCTAAACACCATGGCATTTTACTCAGAGTAAAAAATCAGGAGAAATGATCTAGCGTCTAAGTGAGAGCGGCTTCCTGGAAAGGAAGGAGGGCAGACGCGGAGTAGACATTGGAAGTAAAAACTTACTTGGCCAACAATGGATGCAGAGCAGGCCCACTTTTCCACCCATGTCGACACCGGCCACTCCAACTCCACAAGATCGACGACGGAGTCACGGACTCGCGACGGAGCCGAGACAGAGGGCAGAAGACGCGTGAGGACGCTCCGGCTCTTGCTCTTGCAAACAAAGGCGGGGAAGCGACGGCGATGGAGAGTCGCGACCGCAACAACTAACCGCGCCACCACCACCACCGGGCACCGCGCGCGGATGGGTACACAAAACGCGACGTCGCGTCGCGGTCAACCGGTTCCACCGTCCGAGGAGTCCCGAACAAACAGAGTCAAAAGTTTGGTTTAGGGCCCGGGGAAACTTCGGGACTGAGGATTTTAATTTTTTACGGAGGCTCAACGGACGCAACGGAAACGCCGGAGTCAAACAACTAGGGAACAGTGAAGAGTTCTTTTTGACTTAAAAGTTCCCTCATTTTTCATGGCTTTTGAACCAACACTGAAAAAAAATTCTCGGCGTTTTTACCACGGTCCGTTGGTACCTTTACCATCTCACTTTTTTACCAATATTGGTAATTTTACCAAGACAACTGGTAAGCTTACCTGAAAACCGGTATTTTACTGTTTTTATCAGGTAAGAATACCACTTTTATTGGTAATCAATTCCGGTAACTTAGCCATTATATCTCGGTAATCTACCACAGTCGATAAAAAATATTGGCGTCTTTACCAAGGTCCAGTAAAATTACCGAGAAAGTTCAATAATTTCACCGAGATTTCTCGTAAAATTACCAATCCATAAATGGTAATTTTACCAAGAAAAAACTGGGATCAAATAGAACCCTGAATTCTTGGTAATTTTACCCTTTTCTTAATAAATACACCGAGATTTTTTTTCAGTGAACAATTAACAACATGTCGCCCCTATCACCCAAAGGCGTGTCTTCATTTCCACAGGAGCCCGGATCTCCGTAAAATAGAGCTACGCTTTAAAGTCACAGGAGCGACGAATTGGGAGGACTTGGAGGACAAGGCGCTTGTGTGCAGTTTTTGCCATTTCGAGAATAACATGTTTAAAGTATCAAAATTACAGGAAGCCTTACGGCGGAAAGAAAATTCAAACTGACATTTTGATGCTTATGAATTTGATTTCACCGATGAATTTTCCGCGGAATAGATATATCTCAAGACTAGTTTTAGTTGAAATCACTTTCTCAATTTTAACAGAAACTACATTCATGGGCCTTGTCCTCCGTGGCCCTTCATTTGTCTCTTCAATGTTTTCTGAGTATGAATTCTTAGGGGAACTCTCCTCTTTGAAATTGAAAAAAAGGGGAAAAAGGAAAAGGAAAAAAAAACCAATATTTTGGCTAAGAGGAATAATTTTAAGGTTCTACAATGAAATTCCCTGACTTTCCAATACTGGGAATTATTCCCTGACTTTTGCCAGGTTTTCCCGAAATTTTGAGAACTCGTCATCTTGTGGATGAGAGGGGAAAGGAACTTTTATTTCGTAAATAAAATATAAAAAAAAAAAATTGAATATTGCTTATTCAAAGTAAAACTCTCAGTGGGGTTTTAGGGTATTTTCCTAACTTACCCGGTTTCCCTTGTTTTGTTTTAGTTTTTTTTTGTCGAGAAGAACGCAGAAGATACTACGAGTAAAACTCGTCTCGAGGTATGTTCTTCGGAAAATGGAATACACGAGCTCTTTTTCTTCGACTCAAAATTCGAATTTAAGTTTATCTGCGTCATAAACTCCTGTGTAGATTTTAACTTTGAACGCGTTTTTCTTGGAATCCTCAAATTTTTTGGACGAAGGAATTCAAAATGCCTATATCCATGATATTTCTCAATTGTACAAGAATTCAACGGGTGTCAGAATAAAAAAATGAAAAGAAAAACAATAGCAACTGCTGTTATCAATGAAACCTCGTTAAAATTGTAAACCGCCGATACTTTATAGTGCTGATCCTATGGTGGCAACTGAGAAGAGGGAAAAAGTCGAAATGTATAAAAAAAATGTATGGTTGTTAAAAATATTTTATGCTCCAGGAAAATAAAGGGTTTGCGAACGAAGAATTGACAATTCAAAAGTACTTATCCGTCCAATTCACCTCATCCATTGAAAATAAGAGCTCATTTAAGGGGGAACAAGCAAGAAGAAGCAATAAGTCATGACAACTGTTTGACAGCATACATTCGAAACATTTGATGATAATGATCACGTCAGATGTTCAGCTGGCACAATTTTTTTCAAAAACGTCAAAACGAACTTACATTTAATACGGCACTTCTTGAACCAAAACATGTCACTAACCCGCGAAAACATGAAAAAATGAGGGGAGAAAAAACCCGCGGGTCCGAATTCCCGTAATCGAGGGGTTGGAGCGAAAAAAAGAGCGATTTCACCAAAAACACGAAAATCCCTGGGGTTGAGAAAATCGCAAAAATCGCGCGAAATCGCGAGTTGGCGGACCGCAGCGACGCGACGGACGATCGCAGGGGGGCCTCGCCGGACGACGACTGGAACTGCCGGGCCCGGAGGATGTTGACTTTTGCGCCTTCGGAGTTGTTGGCTGCTGGATGTCGGAGTTGTTGGCTGCTGGATGTCGAGCGTTGATTGAGGAGTCGCCACCGCGGCTGCGATTGGCGAAAACGAGAAAAAAACCGACGCACGTTCACGCATCACGCTCGCCCCCCCCCCCCCTTCCCCTCCCTCAGCATCCTAAAAAGAAGTTGTAGCACGGGAGCAGTGCGAAGGATGGACTGGACAATGGAGCAAGGCGTCAGAATCAACTCCGTTGGTTTAAGACAATAGCATAATTGTGATTTGCTCGTGCGAAAATTGCACGAAAAATATTGAATGACATAGGCGGAGCTAGACACTTCGAACCGGGGGGGGGGGGTTGAGGGGGCTTCTCCGCTTCCCCCAGAAAATATTCGAAAATTGAGAGAATCTAGCGTGCGGTTTGAGTCAATTTCGTCATGAAAAAGTACCAAATGCTAGCGTCTTTCCGTCTTTCTTCCTCCGTTCCTTCTTTCTTTCTTTTCCCCCTTTTTCTATCTCTTATTTTTCGGGCAAACGTCGGGGGGGGGGGGGGCGAGGGGGCGTGCGCCTAAGATGTGACGAGATTTGAAAAATAAAATTTTTGATTAGTTACATCTGAAATCGGATTAAAATGAACTATTCTATTACTTCTATAAACGAAAAAAAATATTTAGACAGCCTGCCTTATCTCTATGGAATGCAGGGAAATCCTCCTTGAAAACAAAGAAATTAAGCCAAAAACGAATTTGCGTCTTGAATTGAGGAAAAAAACTTCCATCAAAAATTTTACGCGAGGAGCTGCATCCAAATACCTTTGCCGGGTGGTTCATGGAATGGAAAGTAACAAACACATATCTACTATAAAAAATTTCAAACGAAGTGGAGCCACGAGGACTGTACTCGAACTGGGCGGCGTGGCTGTCCCAGGACGATGATGGTAATACATTCCGCCTTCATATTTGCAGCTAGGCCATTGAAGCTACATACGCGTCGAAAGAATTGTATGACTCATTTCAGTTTCTGCGCGCGGATATCGCAACAATTAGCGCGATGCAAACGAAGTGGGGGTTAAACGGGATGCATGAAATTTGGGCGAATGAAAGCTAGGGGACTCTTCAGCAAATTTCGAGCCAGATGATTTGGACTGCATGTTGCACTTAGGAAGAACAATTTTCGCCTCAGTTTAAAAACAACGCACGTACCATTAGTTTCCATATGCATAGAAGGGTTTTTACCGACGAGTCAGAAATCGTAGTTCCGAATTGCAAAATGAAGTCGACTTCACCACTCGTTAAAATCACGATTGATTGCTCATGGATCAAAATTGATCCCGTAACTCCATCGGATCAGCGGTCAAGCTCTTCCCACAACTCCCATGGCGGACGGCTCGGAGCCATCCGGTCGAGGAGCGACACGCGCGTACGTTCGTCGGTCGTCACGTACGCGAGCGCGGGCGCACGTATCGGACGTCGATTGAATTGTGGCCGGTCGGGACGACTCCTGCCGATGGATGGCCGCTGCGACCGCATGCGATCATGTTGTGACCGTTTCGAGTCTCGTCTTCCCGGCTTTTGTTTCTCGCGCCACTCGCTTTCTGTTCGACACCGGTCCCTCCGTCGTCCCCCATTGTTTGACGTCCGTACGTGACGTGGAGACGGAGCCCCGATTACAACGACTACGACGAGCACCAGACTTTATCGCTGATCCATATTGCCGAGTCGGGACAAAGCCCCCGAATAACAGCTCACTGAAAAAGAAACTCCAGCCGTGGAAGCCGTCCTCACGGGCTATGTAGACATACCGTCCAGGTTCCGGGCTCTGAGGCCGAAAGTTCCGGGCGTAGCACCCGGAGCAAACTGAGATACGGGTCCAGCACCCAGAACCCCTGGTAAAAATTGGCAGTAGAATGTGTGTTCCAAAATACTATAGATCTAAAGCCGGCTGTAAGATTTCCAATAGCTTCTGTAGCCGGCTATACAATTTCTTATAGCCTTTCATAGCCGATGGCGATTAAGCAACAGCCAGACGATAAAGTTTATGCTAAACGTTACTAAATACGGATACTAGGACTTAGTGAGTTTTTGGACTACCGCTCTCTTTTTGGGCCATAGTATCTTGATTTATTTTGCGAGGAAAGCTCCGTACTTTTGAAGGATGCCTGCCATTCCTAATATGTTGGAGCGCCTTCAATTTCGCACGATACTGTGCAATACCTCTGGTGTGAAATAGTTGCTTCAAGCGCCGTGGTACGCTACGGCGCGGCGCGGCAGGCGGGCAGCCAGCGCGAAACGCGCAAACCTACAAACCTAACAGGGATACTGCACGCATTGCGCAATGCGTGAAGTATCCCTGTTAGGTTTGTAGGCGTCAATGCGCGCTTGCGCAGTGCGTGAAGTATCCCTGTTAGGTTTGTAGGCGTCAATGCACGTTTGCGCAATGCGTGAAGTATCCCTGTTAGGTTTGTAGGCGCCAGTGCGTCGCCGCTCCGTTTGTGCTAGGCTCTAATATTTAATCTCGCGGAGTCAGCGTTTTTCAACTCATGGTTTTGAAATGTTTGCACACTCTGTATGGATTATTCTCATTTTAATTGATGAAAAAAATATGTTTTAAAGGAAAATGTAATGTGTGTTTTGTGAATATTAAGGTAGTTCCGTATCAAACTTGATGATTTCCAAAGCACACAAATTTCTACACAATTTCCTATAGCCTTTTATAGTCAATGGCGATAAAGTGTAAAGCACGGCGATAGGAACTATAGCCCGACTGTATACTTTTTTATAGCTTCGTATAGCCCGGCTATATGATTTGCTCCGCTTTCTACGGCCAGCTATATGATTTTCAATAGCCTTCTTTAATCGGCTATAAGAACTCTGGTGGAATTTTGAAACGCAGCTCGTATCGCCAATTTTTACCAGGGACTTTCGGCCTCTGAGCCCGGGACGGACAGTATGTCTACATAATAGTCCGTAGCTTTTTTTCAGTGAGTGGTCGACGGACGATACTTTAAAGAAGATACTTTTTCAAAGGCGTCATTCAGCCAAATATAAGGATGGGAATAAAAGTTGTTTGACGAAGAAGGTACTCGGCTGGAAGGTAAAACTTCAGAAAATCTCCAAAGCTGCCCTAAAATCGATTAGAATTCACCTAAATTAATCGAAAACGGGTCACCTCGAATGTGTGCGGGAAGTCGGGCAGGTAACGGCCTTTCGGCTTTCGATACATGAAACCCTTACTGGGAAGGGCAAAAGTTGTGGGGAGGTAACAAAAGTTTAAACGGACCTCGGAAATGTCTGTAAACTGATTAAAATTCACTAGCGTTTCCCATAAAAGGGGAATTAAAATATCAGGAGGAAAGAAAGGGACACACTTTAGAAGCATTTCTAGGAATGTATTGTTGGTGAGATCTGTGGCCTGTCGAGTTCGGGTTTAACTCTTATCTAATGGACTCTATATTTGAAGTTTTTGTTAAGAGTGAAAGATTTCACTCTATTATTTTAAGGAATGGAAGCTCCAAGTAAGAGTTAAGTACAATTTTGTCTGGGGTTGATCTGAAGAAAGAGGGATATTTTATTATTATTATTATCATTTTTTATTGATTTACTTATTTTTTTGAGCGATTAATGATTCCCTCTCCCTTTGAAATCAAGATCTTTAGATCGCAGTGATGTGCTAGAACCTGACTGTCTCTTTTTTGGGTGACCGTGCAGAGAAGGTAAGGTCTACGTGCGGACGTGCACACAAAATGCATCAAAATAATGGTTTCCTGAAGGTAATGCAATTATTTGACAGAATCAACTTATGCCAATTAAAAGGATTAGAAAGAAAAAACATCGAGAGAGATGCAAAACAATATGCAATGAAAGTAGCCGTTCATAGTTTCTTCACATTAGCTCTTTCTGGGAAACTTATTCCGATCGTGGCATCTGAGTGGGATACATTACAAAAATGTATCATTTCTAATCCAATATGACTTAAAGAATTAAAATGCTATTATAGAGTGCTGATCAGTGGTGCAGAATCTGTGAGGGTGCAACTATTAATCAAACAAAATGCAAAACTTAACTACAAATAATGAAAAATGATTTCAAATGAGGACAGAACCACAATGGAAAAGCTTCAAATAGAAAATAGAGAAAAGCTCGACTCAATTTGCAAAAACGACGACGAAAGAAGTACGATCAACAGATAAATGATTTTTGACGAGTTTCTGAGAGTCCAAACACATTACGATATTGATAACAAATCATGGACGAATAAGATGCCAATTCAACACATTCAACAAACAGGACAAACAATACGGAAAACAAACAATTAACGGTGCTACTACAGTGGCAAGTGCTGAAAATATGCCTACTTTCCTAAAAATAAATGTTTGATGCAGATGCATTTGCTTTAAGTGTCACTTTGCGTCATACCTAGATGCCAGTGCCTTATTAATTTTGATTATCTTCTCTCTTCACTCCTTCATCTTTCCCTTCTTGCTTACATAGTTTTGCAGCATTCAGTAAAAAATAAAATTTCTTCCAATATGTCGATATGGACAGGATGGAAAAATAAAATAAGTCATTTCTGGTCCATTGTTTAGAAAATGGTCAAATTACTGGGTCTTGATGAACTATAGGGCCCCCAAATCTAACAAAAAAAAAATTTATTCACGAATGAAATCAAAAGCAAAGTGCGAATCAGGGGCCTGATTCCGTACCGACACAGCTCACAATAAAATGAAAAAATGATAAAGTCTTAGTAAGAGAGAAAAAGAAATGTGACTACATTTTGTATTTCCTTTCTTTGCTCAGAAGTATTAAGTACTAAAATATTTTAGTGAACCAAAATGTGGACAAAAATATCAGCAAGCTACGATAACGACACAAAACTCAAAAAATCATAAATTCTCCTTACCTATACGTCTAACTTTCAGACGGGTGGGAATCAGACCCCTGGACCCCTCCCTTGATACATCGAGGGATTTTTCGATAAAAGGACGTATGAGGCTTACAATGCTGCAAGGATTGTGCAATTTTTTATAGAGTTTGCGGCGGATGAAATTCATTCTCAGTCGACTTACCTCGTTACAATAGTGAGGAAAAATTCGGAGAAAATTTAGGGACGAATTGGACTACATTTTGCAATTTGGAACTATAAATTCTAGCTCGGTTTAAAAACAACGCACGTGCCATTAGTATTTCCTATGCACATGAGTGTTTTTCCAGAAGAGCCAGACTTTCTAGTTCCAAATTGCAAAATGCAGTCCAATTGATAGCAGAACCGTCGAATAAGTTACTTACAACTAGAGAACTGCGTTGCACAATCATAGCAGCATTAGAAGTCTCGTGCGTCCTTTCACCGAAAAATGCCTTAATTGGGAATATTCGAAGATCACTAACCTTGAGAGCTTGGAGGAGAGAAAGCCTCGGTTCTGACGAGGGTTTGCGTTCCCGGAACTTGAGCCGCAGGAATTTGAGACTCCTCTGAGGCTGCTCCTGGCGTGGGCTTGAGGGCCCGCAACCCCATTCCCATTCCCGTGTTCGGCCCCAGGCCGAGGCCCAGACCTAGAGCTGGCACTCCGTCGGAAGCTCCGAGCATTCCCGCCGGGGCACTCGACATCAGGTCCCACTGGCGGAGCTTCTCTCGGTCGATCTCGAACGAAGGTGGCCGGGTAGGGTACAGACCTTCCTCTAAAAAAGACTGCGGACCGTTGCGTACTTGCTGCCTGCCGGGGATCAGATTCTTGTCCTTGCGACAGTACTCGAAGTTGTTCATCGTCTCCGTCTTGGAGTCCCGAACCAGCCGCTCGTAATGGACCCCGTCGTCTATTTCTTGATCGACCCGGGCTGGGTTCCGCGGAACCTGTGGCTTTGCGATATTGCAAGAAGGCATCTCTTCGAAACGGTTCGTTGAGCTCAGGATGTCGACGCTTTGGCGCCCGGATTGCTGCTGAGGCCGTTCAGGGGTTTGGTCGAGGTCATCGAGCGACTGTGTTTGTCTTAAGCTGACTCTTCGCAATTTTTCTCGCCAGAGGGCGTCTTCTTCCCAAACATCTGGCGGAGGCGGAGGGACTCTGGACGAGCCTCGGAAACACGCCGCCATATTTTGAACGTTGTTTTGGAGTCTTGGGGTTGTATTTTGAGGCTGGGTCGTTTGAAGTAACCGTGAAATAGCGTTCCCCGGTGACATTGTCCTGTTATTTCTAGTTTCTCCTGGCGAGTACAAATCGTTGTCATCGAGTAGCCCTTCTAGAGATCGACTCAGCCGCCGGGTTGATTCGCTTTCGAACCCTACTGATTTATCTCGCAACCCATGAGGGTACAAGTTTCGTGTGTTCCCCAAAGGTTCAGGTGTTTGAGATCGTCTCTTCTGAGCCAACATTGCGGCTGACTTTCGGCGTTGCAAAGTGTCAGGATCATACAGGTTTCTTTGGTCAAATTGTTGGCACTTTTCAGGGACGAAGAATTGTGTTGATGTATTTTTAAGCTCGGCAGCGAGTTTGGCTGCATCCGTCTCTGATAGGCCATCGATGGGTCGGGCAAACTGACGAATTTGATTCACCTTTCGTCCGATGTCGTTTCTCTTGCTCAGACAAAGTCCTTCCATCGGACTGTCTCTTTGGTTATTTAGAGGTTGAAGAGTGCCGTCTGGACGTATATTGATATTCTTGTTTTCTGCATTATAATTGTCTATCTCCACTTTCAACAGATCTGAATAATAGTATGGGGCGCCAATTTGAGCATTAAATAAGTCTTGGGCTGACGGGGTGCCACCAGGAAGATGTGGCAATTGTGGCACCTCAATCATCGGTTTACGCTTTGGAGGCAGCTCACATCTAGCAGTACCATCTGACATTTGACTGTTGGGTCGAGGACCGTCTTCGCAAGGTTCGCTCATGGGTGGAGCATGTAAGTTTTGCACATTTTCATAGTGGATCTCTTCATTCTCTGATGCTTTGTGATCTTGCTCACTGTTGCACGGTTGGGGCTCGTACTGTTCACCGTTGTACATTGGCTTCACTGCAGGAGGATGCGCGAACTGTTTCATCGGGAGTAGCCCTGATGATTTCTTCAGGTAATTTTGGTAAAAATCGTTGTTAAACTCGGTGGCAGAGTTTTCCGGCTCAAGTGGATGATTGACTTGCAAGTCAGATAAATACATATCGAAGTCTATACTTTCATTGTCATCCATCGCCAGACCATTCCTACTTCCTATCGAATCAAGATCGCTGCCGACGGATCGACGACCACTGGAAGTTGACCCAAAGTAAGGCTCTCTTTCTAAACAGTCTAAGATTTCTGGTGAAACAGGTTGACGCTTCAACTTATCCCGTTTCGTGGAGTCAATAGAGTCTGTGTCTGAGCTGAAAGTATCATCTAGAGTTCCATTCGGGGGTTGCATCAGCAATTCCATCCGTTCATGAATCGTCTTCAAGTCGGACCCCGTGTTCCATAATTTTCGGTCATCTTTGATGGAAGACATCGTCAAAGGAGGCTCAAGTTTCATGCAATCAGATTTGTTGATGTCTAACGAGGAGTCGGTAATTTCCAACGAGGTATCAAGGTCGTCCAAGGGCGGTGGACTTGTTGGAATAGGAGGCGGGGAAACAAGATCGCTATCAGAGGAATCGTGTTGCTCCGAGCAAGAGAGACCGATGAGGTTTCTGTTGGAGCCTGCCCCGAGATAGTAAGACGCTGGTCGAAAAGTGTCCGACAAGCTGAATCTAGGATGTCGAGGGGCATCCAATGAGTCCAAGTCTTTGGAAGCCTCATCGTCCGCATCTGAGCTATCCGACTTTACAGAGGATTGCTGCTGACCTGAGTTCGTCGACGATGGGCTGAGTATATCTGGTAAAGCTGTGCGAGGCGGGGCTGGTGGTAGGTCCTCCTTCTTCATACTACCGGACACTTCGCTTTTACTATTCGATGAAACAGAATTATGCCTTGAGCCTAGGTGAATTTCCTCTATCACTGAGTTGACTTCCATGTACAGAGGTTCATGCTGAGAGTTTGACTTGTAGAGGAAATCATAATTTTTCGTGTCTCTCATGTTCAAATACCGAGGGGCTTCACCCTCCGATTGTTGCTGATTTTGCTGGTCTGCTTTGCTGTACACTTGCTGGTCGTCTCCAGGAGCGAGGAGGGACTTGATCATTCCGTTTTCTGTCATTTCAACGTAGGAGCTTTCATCTCCTCTCAAAAGATCTTCGATAATGATTGTTTGGGAGGCAGAATTGCTGCGTGTGTGACAGAACACATCTGCGATTGATGACAAGCTGTTTTTCTTGGAAGGGGTCATTGGCATATAATGTTCTTCTTGGCTGCTGTCAAATGAACTGCTTTTTCGATGAAAATGCGGAGGCGGCACGTTCTTGTAACTGAAATTTGAAAGAGGTGGTTTCGACTCAACAGGCCTGGGGGGTGGGCAAGTGCCATTGGGAACAGCAGATTTAGTATCTGCAGAAAGTGTAGAATCTGGAGTTTTGCGGCTATATTGCTCCATGTCGCGATCTTGACAGGGGCTAAAAAAATTGTCCTGCTGGCCCAAGACCGCACTGACTTCTTCATCTTTATCTTCTTCACTGCAAGGAGTGTCCATCCTTTGGAGTCTTGATAAGATATCACTGGTAGTTTGGTCTCGGCTCGAGATATCATACAGCATATCTGCTCTACTTGTGGCTCCATTCTCTCGATTCAAATTAATGCAATTTTCCTCGAGAATTTGTTCTTCTTTGCTTAATTGAGACTTTCGCTCAAAGTCAGCGAGTAAATCACGCACTGATTTAGGATTTTGACTATTGAGCAAATATTCACGTTTTGAGTACTTCATCTCTTCATCGAGTAAATCTATTGGGCTCCCTAGATTATGGAGATTCCGCCTTTTTGAGCGCCATAAATTCGAAGTACAGACTTCGTCTGGTACTGGCGGGCAATTTGTTGGGAAAAGGTTTGACTCGGTTTCAGTGCTTGAAAGAACTGAAATATGAGCTTCGTTTGGTTGATATTTAGACTGAAGAGGCTTCAAAGGCTCTTGCATCTTCAATTTTCCATTGGACTTACTACTGCTGTTATCATCAGAGCTGACTTCAAATGCTTTTATACGATTTTGAACAATATTTTCAGGTGGGGTTTCGTATTGTTTAGCTAGGGATTTCTTCATAACTGGCTCATCATCTTTGTTTGATTTTGGATTAATATACTGGTAAGAAAATTCTTTGATCAACCTATTTTCATCCAACTTTGCAATCCAATTGTAATCTTTACCTAGTGCTTTCAAGGTTTTTGTCTGTGCAGGCTGAGGAGAGAATGAAACAGTTGAGTTTGGAGATCGATAGTCCGAGCTAGAATTGTTCAGTGAGTCAGTGGGGAGTCTGCGAGAGCTGGTTTGCAATGTATCATAGCCGCTGTCCGAGTGTTTGCTACTAACAGTGTATCGGTCTTCATAGCTAGAGTTTCCGTTGAATGACTGGCTGTCATTCGTGTCACTGCTGCCATTACATTTGGAAAATTTTTTGCTCATAGTGTTTGAATCATTTAGGTTGACGGAATGTTTAAAAGGGAGAAGATTTTTGTCAAACTGACTTTCGTTTCCTTTTTCTGGTGAAGAGTACGTCGAATAGGAGGGTTTCATCACTGCTTGTTCGATCAATTTGCTGTCTTTCAGAAAATCAAAGGAGTGGTTGAAATGACTGTTGGTATTCGAACTTGACTTAGATGATTTGTACTTGTTCAGGCTGTTGGAATAGTCTGTTTTATAAACACTGCTGTATGATGTGTTAATTGAACCAACCATCGAAATGTTTTCATAATCAGGTGTCATGTTTGTTGGATTGTCCTTCGCAATTGCTTTCTCTTCAATTTTAGTTGGTAGCTTTTCCCTGGGTTCATCACAGCCTTGCTCCAATTCTATTGAAGGACAAAGGACGTCCAATGATTAGTCTCATAAGTTTTGCCGACTTCAGTTTAATATCAGTAAAAAAACAGGAGAAGTAAGAGTATAGATGACCAATTCCTTTGATATTAAAATTTTTCCACACTTACAAAAAAATGATGACAAGAAAACGAGAGAACAGAAAAACAAAGAGAGGCAACAAAGAAAGCTGACGCATGCAATCAGTGCAAACTACTGCAAGCAAAAGCATCTGAATGCTCATAAAAAATTGAGTGAAGTGAGATAATTTGAAGATCATATGAACCGGAATTCATAAGAAAATATGAAAGAAAAAAGAGACAGTCAGGAAGCTATGTGACTCCTAGAACCCCTATAAATTTGTAAAACAGCTGAAAAAATAACACAAACGAATGGTAAATTTAAAAATATGTGTTAAACTAGACAAAGAAGAACTCTACATTTAATTGGAAAAGGGCTTCGTTGTATTCAGAAATGCTTCAAAAAAGTATGTACCCATACTTAAAAAAGTAAATTAGTAAAAAGCCTAGAAACTGATTAATACTTAACATTATGATACTGGCTTTTGGAAGAAAATAACTCGCTTACTGAGCAGAAAAGTTTCGCGACAGTAATTGTAAGAATTTTACATATTTTACAGTATATCGAATTCTACGGCTAATAAGCAGGACGCAGCAACGAGAGTTGAACATGGTTGAAAGTAAGGATGAATACTGAACAATTTTGTTCAAAAGAAGGTCATTAATTTATAGACGACATGGCTAAAACCATGTATTGCATCATACATTACACGTCTTTCTATTTTAGACCTCCGACTTACAGGAATGAATTGAAACTGGAGGACATATTTTTTTGGCATACTAGAGAACCAAAAATGAAAATATGAGCTTGGCGCGATCAGAACAAATTTAAAAGGACCTGCAAGTTAAGCTTATCATAGTAGGTTTTCAGCAGTCTAGAAAAACTTAATGACAAAATCGTTGAGCGTTCATACATGCAACGAATAGCATTGTTAATTTGGAGCGCTTTCTTCAAAGATGGTGTCCTCTTGAGTACGCCTTCTAAGGTGGTTTGTAACCACCTTGACCTCCTACTTCCTGGTCAATACTTTCCAAGGATGACTAAAAAAGGTAGATCATTTCAAAAATAAATTTTTAAATAGCTTATTCCAGCAGGGTCCTAAATTTTTTGGTTAGAATAAGCTTCACTAAATTTTGAGAATGAAGCTAACATGCAGGAGAGACAGTTGATGAGCTTTGATGACTTTAATGCCGAACAAAATAATTTTCGAAGCAATGTTTTGGGTCCTATTAAAGGAAAAGAGAAATACAGATCAATCAATTCAACCACCAGAGCAGCAACAATTGCGCAGTAACCTTTCACCATACACGGATGAAGAAAACTTAATATTCAAAATAAAATCATTTTCATTCTTTAAAAAAAAATAATCTTGAATCAGGAAATTTTCTGTTAGTTTGAAACAGTTGATTTAGTGGAGGTCAAAAAGTTTGTGAGCCTTTTTAAAATTTTGGTAGTTAAAACTGCAATTAATGCAAGAAAAATTTGAAACATCATAAACAGGATTTTCATAATGAATTCAATGCAGGCCCATTGAAAGTTAATTTCATTAAGTTTTTTAGATTTTGGAGTGAGTTTAAAACATTTTGAAAAGTTGATACCTCTAGTGGACAGAAAAAAAAAAAAAAAAAAAAAAAAAAAAACAAAAAAAATTTTTAAAACAAAAAACATACCTTCATCATCGGAAGAGTAGCTATTAAATCTGCTAATCTGGGGACCAGGATGAGAGCCGTCTTTGGACATGTTCCTGGTTCTATTGCACATGTTTGAATCAGTCAGGTATTTTTGGTGGAGATAAATATCTCCATTGTGATTGGCAGTATTTGTTATTGTCCTCAGTTCTGAGTCTGCGGAGGAATCCCAAGACTCGTTTGATGGATTCGTTCCCGAAGTTGTTTTAGTTGGCCATGTATCTGTGCAAACCGAAGACAAAGCCAAAAGTAGATTCTTCTTAATATCAAGGAGAAATTTTAATTGGATGCATTAAAATAAAATGAGAAAAAATAAAATATAAAATTGTAAAACTCAACCTATTTCTTTATTTGTCATGCGATGACTTAGCATTTTCTACTTTTTTTCACCTCCATTAGAAGGAAAGATTAAACTTGCTTCGATAATGAAGTAGGTAATTCAAAAACTGCTTCATAAATATAAACCATATTTCTTTCTGCCATAAATCAATGACGAGTTGATGCAAAAATACAATAAAACAAATTTCTAAATAACTAACTCTGGGACATTTAAGGATTTAAAGTCTAGAAAATACCTGAATTATAATGAGCATTCTTAGTTTCTGAGATAATTTTTTGGTTTGAGCTGATGCAATCGACAGGGTAATCATGGCCGTAAAATGAGTTTGACTTTAGCATATCACTGATTTCTTTCCTTGGTATGCTTTTGGAGTCATAGTTCATCATTCCTTTGGAGAGCTCATTTTGCGCTGTTCCCCGCTTTGATGATCCTGAAGATTTGCGTGAAAGTGGTGACTGAAGCATTCGCTGCTTCCATTCAAGAAGTCTTTTCATAGATTCCTCTCTCTGAAAACAATAAAGAAATACATTACAACATGCGCTTTAGCAGCAAAGCAGAGGCGGTTACACAGTTCAAAAACACACCTACGTTGTAGTTTAGTCATGATGATGTTACACAGCTGCAGTAGATAATTCTCACATCTGAGATAGAGAAATCACTACATTAAATTTGTCAAATCAATAGTTTACCATCATGATTTATTTCAGTTTTCTGCATCAATCTGATATTTACTGCTCCTTAATTGCTTACTACCAGAACTTACTACTGAAACAGGAGCAATGTCATTGAAGTGAAAGGCTAAGGACTTTCCAATGACATTGCAAACTTGAAAGAAAATAATGTCTGGATGTGGTGCAAAGACAGTACAAAAGAGAGGCAATGGAGAGATAATTTTGGACTTCAGCACGGCAGATTGTAGCGCAAGTTTGCACTCAATTGTTTTGACTAACATGATTCTTATTTTTCTGATAAGTCATTCAAGGTTTTTTAAATTGTACCAAAAATAATTTTCTAAGTCTCCAGAAAGTTTAAAAAAAGTAATAGAACAACAATACCATGACCTTTGCTCTTTCTACAATGATTGTCTGAGACCGTTGACACAAAATATTATCTATTTAGTATTTGGAACACCACAATGTCTTGGGATACAATTTCAAAAGACAAGAAGACAAATCTCTTGAAGAGGTAAAATTCATAGCGCTATGTGATTACCTGTTGCGTTTTCCTTTCTCCTTCGCGAGAATCAGTGCTGTTCCTCCTTTCGAAATTGTAATTTTTCTCTGAACAGTCCTCAAAGTTCAGAGCATCATCAACAAAATCAGAATGCCGAGGCAGTCTTGCACTGGCTGAACGTATAAATTGACTATGACTTGAGTTGCGATTTTGAGATTGGATATATTCGTTCCATTGTCGTTCTTGCTCAAGAATCACATTTGAATGATTCCGCATCTGCACACTGGCTGAGTCTGTTGGCGAGTCCAAATAAGGTGAAGTCTAATGGGGAAAAACGAAGAGGAAAATCAAGATTAGCGTTAAAGATGGTATTGGTCAGTATTAATAATCGATGGATTAACTTAGAGAGCATGTATCATAATGAAGGGCTAGAAACAACGTAAAATGTGTGGAGTCAAAATAATAAACTCAAATTCACAAAGTAAAAAAATAAAAACAGCCAATGAGACCAATTGAAATCCATTTTGTAGATAGAGACAGGACCCTTGAATAACGTCAGCAATTTATATTTTGTAGCCTTTGTAGGTTTGAGTTTATTAATTGATTCTACATATTCTAAGCTGTTTTTTCCTCATTTCAATACTTGAGGTTTCTTACGTTCGTTTTTCAGGGGTTTTTATAGGTTCCTGTTCTGTTGGTATCTTCATCATAGTATTTATTAGCCTAAATCTCCTCCTTATGATTATGCAAACCATGACGATGAGAAAATTGTTTTCCTTGAAATTTTCCTGGATAGAATATTCTTTAAACAGAGAATATAAACACTACATGTTCCCAGAAAATACATTGATGGGTCAGTCTCAATATGCTGAGTGACTGAAATTTTGGAACATCGCAAACCAAGATACATGATTCACCAGTTTGTTGGTTTTATGAAGGGGAGGAGAGGGTGGAGCACTAGCAGAAAAATCCAATTTTATTTGTACTCATTTGCTGTTACAGAAACATAAACACATAATATAAAATACAATCTCTTCCCCCTCTTTATTTTTTAGCTTCCATGAGCTATTGCGATCCCTTAAATTAATACAGATACTAAAAAATACATAAGCAAAAAACGAATCCAACAAAAATACCTGATTGAATGGAAGTTTGGTCGATGGTGTAGTGGTTCTCGCAGCAATCAATGGGCTGACATGATTCTGGAATGTGGGCGACACATATAATGCAGACTGCCGCATCTTTTGAGCATAGCTTTCTTCCGACCAGTGGTGGTAGTCCAGGAAGTCTGAGGTGTTGATGATATCAAGACTGGACTTTGGCCGTCTTGGTTGGGTTGAGATCACTCCCTGATTCGCATAGCAGGTCCCTGGGAACTCAGCAGGGGATTGGACACCGTTCTGCATCTCATACTTTCTCGCATCGTACTCCAGGAAATCAGCACTATGAGGGCGTGGGGGATACCTGTAACATACAAAAGAGGCAAAGTTTAATTTGAGAATAGCTGGAAGTTTTTCTACTTTTTTGCAGAAAATGCAAGAGCTGTGAACCGATACTTCCTCCGAATAATTTTACTGAGAATAACATGAGTAAAATACAATACAGAAGTTACAAAATATTTAAATTTTGAGAAATTATTTGGATTTTCTGTAAGTTTGGAAAATTTTCGAGTTACGTATAGTTCTTTGCTTTTGATAGCTACTGATCAAAAAGTTGATTACTCTCAGTGTTTGAATCTTGTCAAAATCTTAAGGAGTTCTCGTGGCCAGCATGTTGGAAATTTAGGAGCCATCAAGGATTATTTAGAGGCCAAAATGGTTTTTCCTTTTTTTTAAAGAAATTAAGATTGTCAGTACAATATTGCTCGGAATGCTAGAAATGGTTCAATTGTCGCAACTCAGCAGGATCGGATTTCTACAAATCACGATCTCGCATTTGAGGAATATTTCTGATACCCGCGCATTTTATTTACGTGCCAATTTTGACCGCAGCTTCAATTATTTAGGCGCGTGTCACCTGTGGGATTCAAACACTGATTATACTGTTTCCATTTTTTTTATTTTTTCCCAAATTTAATTGAATTTACTTTTGCTGGCACAGATGCAAATTAAAAAATAGTGTAGGTATTACCTTTGGTGAATACACTAAAAATTGGGTGGATTTGGGTAAAAGAACAGTATCTTTTATTGTCAGTCTACTCTGATTAGACAAATAGATTCGTACTTACATTAAAATTGAATAAGTAGATGTTCAAAATGAAAAAGACTAACCTTTTCTGGGTGGGTGAAATCACATTGTGGGGTCGTTTTCGGTAGTGCACAGCCATTTGGGATTGAGCGATCTGAGAGTTGATCATATTTTTATTCGAGACATAAACTGAGTTCTCTTGATTGTTGTGATAAACGTCTTCGTAGTCAAATTTTTTCACACCAGAGGGCTTGTGAGCACTTGGCGCAGTTGCATATGAGCGACCGTAAGTATCCGGCGTTCGGCGCTCTGAGTTGTTGAACAGGTGGGCGTTAGGTAACGTATTTGGCCGGTTATAGTTATGCATGCGAGGGTATTCCTGAGGTTGAGCAGCCATCCTCGATATCCGACCATTTTCCTCCGGTGACCTGAAAACAGAACATTCGATTGTGAGACCAAGCGACAGAATAAGTATTTTAACAATCAGGAAGCATAAGAATGAATAATACATGGATGATAGCTGAATTTGGCTTTGAAGTATCATGGAAAGAAATTATTCGGCACAAAACTTGAATGAGATGTACAGATTGGGAAAAACCTTTACCTACTCTTAAAAATAATAAAGAAAAAGACAGCAATTTCTTACGACCACAATGCTGCAAATTGATGGTTTATTTGCATATCATGCCCTGAGGCCTTTGGCTTAATCTGTGCCATCATCAGAGGGTAGGAATCAAATAAAAAATTATAAAAGCTAAACTACGACTACGAGCGATACCATCACATAATGTTTTTAAAAAATAGTCAAATAATTAATGATCAATGACATGAATTAGCAGGTACAAAATTATCTTTACATGGTGTACCTGCTAATTAATGTCATTGTTCGTTAATTATTTTATTAGTTTTTAAAAACATGATATACTGTATTATTTGTAATCATGAAGTTGCTGGTTTGTTTGTTGATATGTCTCATTTTAGTTGGTGGTATCGCTTGTAGTTGTAGTTATGATTAGCTTTTATAATTTTCTATTTGCTTCCTACTCTCATTTGATGGCACAGTGTAAGCCAAATGGTCATGGTATGTAAATAAACTGTCAATTAGCAGCATAGTGGTCTTAAGAAATTGCATTCTTTTTCTTTTTATTATCTTATGATTATGTTTGCTGCTTTTTCAAGCATGTTTAAATGTTTACTCACTCTGTCCAAGAAGGAGAAATTCGAGGACTTGTTATACAGGAGCTATATATATGATCATAATCACAAAAAGATTTTGCAAATTTCACAGCTCTGTTTAGTGTACTTCACACTAATGTTTTCAACACTCTCCTCCCAGCAAAAATATGAGACCAACGATACTTCTTATTAAATACATACATGCAAGTCGCTTTACAGCGCGCCCGGGCACTCTGCGACATCTACTCTTCATCCTTGCCTATCGATCCTACTTCTTATTAAATCTGTGCCAAAAATGCATAGTTCCTCACCTCTCCGGTGAAGCCTCATTGTTCAGCCGCCGCGGCTTGGGTGGTGCGTTGGCATACAGCGGTTGTGGGTTTTCGCAGTGATTATTCTGCCACTTTGGCATTGTCGTTCCGTAGTCGTTCCCAACCTCATTCACCTGTTTCATTGCTACCATTTTCTTGAGTGGGGGGTAGTTGCCATGAAAGCCTGAATCGCTATCGTCGGTGCTGTGGTTATGATGTGAAGAGTTGGAGGAGAGCGCTGTCCTGTTTTCTGCCCAACTGAAAAGACAAATTGAATGAGCAAGAGATTAGTGGAGGTCATCCATGTGGGGCAGTTTCATAAAGTTTAATTTTTACGAAATATAATTTTACTACTTACAGTAAAAGACAAGGAATATATTTTTTAAAGCTTGCAAAATCGAATCATTGAAAATTGATCCTCAGTGTTTTACCTACATGACAGAAAATGATAGAAATTCAAATTTCTCCTAGATTTCTTGCTTCTAAATATATTTTTAGAGCTTGGAAAAATCATAGATGGTAATAAAGATTCTTTCTCTGTATTTTGAAGTCAAAGAATTGTTATTAGCATAACCTTGAGAACGTTGAATTATTAGCGTTTTTAAAATTACTTAGTAGGGGATCTATAAGCATAAAAAATTGGTTTTAATACCAAACGTCATCCCAGGCCCAAGTTACGGGGTTTTGATATGCTGCAGACATAGGAGTTGTCTCATGGTTTTCTCCATATTTCTTGCATAAAAGGAAATATAGTTAGGTACTTGAGGTTCTTTCACCCTTAGTTACATATTTAATGTAAACCCTGTAAATCGAAGGCTCATATAATGGGGAAAAAACTCTTCATGATATTTTTGCAAAAATATGTAAAAAAAATGGTTTATTAATATATATTGACTTTGTGGAAAACTAATGGCGAAGTAAATAAGTATCTTACCTCGGATTGCTTTCTTGAAGAATTGAAGCAAGGCTTAAGGCATTCATCCACTGGATCATAAGTTCTCTAGAATCTGCAGCAAAATAATACGTGCGCATATTAGCATGCTCGGCTTTAAAGCTAAACTTTTTGAACACCCTATCTTCTGCTGAGCACGGCGAAATTTTGTACGATGGTAACAGGATGGAACCCAGGACCTTCTCTTCTTCTTCACCTGAAATCAAAATCATTGCATAATTAAACCTTATTATTTACGACTTAAAAGCTTCATTTCCAAACGCCTACATAAAGAACAGGAAATACTTGATGTGGGTAAAATAAGATTTCCCTGAATACTTAAGAGTCCATTCAGGTTTTGAAGTACCTAAAGCAATCAGAAACTAGTGCAAAATGCGATTAATATTCCAACATTTGAATCGATCCCTGAATACATTTTAAATTTTCGATAAATTAAAACTTCACGAAAGTAGGTAAGTTGGAAAAAAATCTAAATTTTCTCAAAACTTTCGAAAACAGTTCGGAGGATTCTTGTAATTTTTCAACAAAAAAAATAATGGTTTTACTAATTTTCCAGACTTTCCTAGTTTTCCGGAGGGTCCAGATTTCGTAATACCGCATTTTTTGAACCTCCCTGATTATTACCTATCTAAGGTCCAGAGCATGTTGTCTAAAATTCTTGGCCAAGCTCCTTCCCTGATTTTTTCCTGATTTTTAGGAGTTCATTCCCTGAAGAAAAACCGAAGTTTTTTCCCACTTCCCTAGGATTTTCTTGACAACACTATCAACTTTGCATCACCTTTTGGCACAGATTCAAATTGTTCATTAAAAAAGTGTTCCTGATGTTTGTATAATTATCTGATCAATAAAAGCATCTCCATCATTATGATGATTTGAAGATTCAAATTTCGATGGTGAAACTGCAGAAATGCGTATCTCGGTTTGCGGCGTTGCAGACTTCCTGTCATACTGAATTTTCTACCTATGCAACTCATAAAGGTCGTCCTTTTTAAAATTTCAGTGAATTTTATTCTTTTTATAAAGAATATACTATGAAAACTTCATGCTATCTTGTTGGTTCAGTGTCCTTTAAAAGATGAAAGAGGAGCGGATATTTCGAAACGCAGCAACCGAGATACTCATCTTGGCAGTTTTACCGCTGCAGGGTGTCTACCAGTAATAAAAAAGCAAGATTGGGGACTTTCAGGGACTTTTAGGGGTATTTTTTCATGAAAATCGGGGACTTCTTTTCCCGAAATAGTACGAGAAAGGGACCTAGTTAGAGCGTTAAAAGGCGTATTTTATACGACTAATTTTACAAGTTGTGTTGGACCGATGATAACGTACGAGGAACCAAGCAACACTTCAGTTTTTTCATCCCTGGTTATACCGCGCCGCGCGAAAATTTGAAAATGTCAGTGTTTAGGACGATCTTTGTCATTTTTTGGGGATCTGAACAAGAAAATTGGGGACTTTCGGGGATATCAGGAACACCCTTCCAAAATCGGGGAAAATCGGGGGCAGTGGGGACTTTGTGGGACCGGTAGACACCCTCCGTTGGTATGTAATTCAAGAGGCTCAGGAACAATACCACAAACTTAAAAATTAACAGCAGGCAGCCTGCAGCATCATACTTGAAATTTTCTGTTCGTCGACCGGAGAAGGCGAGATTAAAAAGAATTGGATTATGTGATTGGTCAGCCTCATTTTTGGTTCTCTTTGGCGTGCGACAATGGACGTACTTAACCATAGGATTTGGCGACGCGGTATCGGCAACTCAAGAAATGTTTTTAGCATCTCGATGAATACGGCCAAAACGGGCCCGACAATGAGGACTTGGGATAAAGCTGATCAACCGCACACCTCCATTGTCCTTAATCCGATCGACTAACACAAAATTTCAACAATTAAGCTGCTTGCGCTTAATATTTCCGAGCACTTTGAAAACGAAATGAATCCCAGTTTTTTCTCATCCTGGACACCATGTGCCGAAGAAACTAGTACCGGGACTTGTACTCACCCTTGTAGTAGAAGAGGCAGTACTCGGAGAGGACGAACCATCGCTTCTTCCAGAGCATGAGCCCTTCGCTGCCCTGCTTATGGAGCCAGCCCTGGATCGTGACGGGGGCCGAGAGGGGGCGCTTGATGGTCGGGGCCCGCAGGTCCGTCTTCACCAGACTCCGCAGCCCCCCGCCCTTCGTCCCCCCTCCGCCGCCCCCGCCACCGCCGCCGCCTCCCCCGCCCCCGGACGTCACCCCGTGGTTGTGGTTGTTGTGGTTGTGGTGCGTCAGCTGAGTCGTCGTCGTTACCATCGTTCCGCCCTGCGCCTGAAACAAAAAAAAGTTCCCGATTATTACCCCACGGTTATGAAGAGTGACTACAAAGCACAGAATTGTCATGAAAAAATTAAAATAACACCAGAAAAGTTTTGCAGAAAAAAGTTGAATGGTTTTATTTATGACGAATGGAAAAAACTGCGTTCGACAGTGATTGTTGAGGAAATAGAAAAACAAATTTGACAGAGGAATTAATTTGACGAGTAGATATTGTATTCTCTGCATTTTATCGCTGCAAGCCTGAAACTTGAAACTTTCAAACTCAATGGAGCAGAATCATCCGGGCTATGTTTCAGGTTGCCTGATTTTGTCTCGCCCTTTTTTTCGTCGTTTTTTTAAGACTGAAAATGGAGCGAAAAGGACCAGGGCCCGATTAAGGGGGTGGCTACATGGGCCGCGGCCCATGGCGGCAAATTTTGCAATTTTTTTAAAAGTAGGTATTAAAAAAGTCGGATTCAGAGAAAAACAAGCAGGAAGCTCCAACGCATTCGCGTCGGAAAGCGGCTCTGGCGACGGTAGTTGTTACTAGAGTCCCTTTATACCCAGAGTTACGACAACTCACTTTTGGTTGGGCCAGGATTGGGCTGAAAGTGGCCTAAAAAAAAATCCAATTCTGATTGGTTCTCGCTCATGGAGGCCGAAACGAGTGCACCAAGATGGCGGTACCTCGAATGTGAACAAGAATAATGAAAATATTACCTAATTGTGGTTTATCAAGAGTAAATTGTTATTTCCATAGGTCCAAAATGAAAATAGATTAAGAAATTATTCACAAACCAATCTCATTTTCTTTTTAATTGATCACTTTGTTGATGTTGTTGTTTTTGTGTGACAGACATCGCAGGATTCCTGATCCTTATCCCTCAATATCGTTCGTTTGGGTGCACTCGTTTCGGCTTCCATAGCCAGCCAAGGACGGCTGCCAGTCAGCTGATAATCGAGTTGTCGTAACTCTGGGTATAAAGGGACTCTAGTTGTTACGCGTTTACGGTTTCCTTGGTAACCTTTGTTTGCTATCAGCTGATGTCGAGTAGTATGACTAGGAAGCTCCAACCACGGCATTCTTCGAAAAAAGCGCGAAAACTTATAGATTTGAATTTTCAAATTTTAAACGTAAAGTACATTTTTTCCAGTGCGAGATTAAAGCACAGACCCGTTTTGAATTATTGACAGTATCACAATGATTCCAAAAATACACTACACAACATAGCATTCGCTCACAGGAAAAAGATATCAATTAAAATAAAATCAGTCCCCCCTAAACAGCAGAAAATGGCGCCGATTCCCATCAACCAACGCGCGGTCTCTCCAATGTAACATGGTCCAATGATACTCCCCAGCTGGGACCGTCCGGAATAGCAGCTCTAGTGCAAGCACCAGAGCCGCTAAAATTATCATTGAGAAAAGGGGACAAAATCTCTCTTTCCTGAGAGTATAGTAATTTCTAATTATGTCGTTTCTCGGTGATACAAGAGACAGCATCTTCAATTAGTCGAGGTAAGAGAGAAACTAAACACGAAATTTGGCCTGGAGCTCAGCGCAGAGAGGAATGGTGACGAGAACTTGAGATGAAAGGGAAAAGCCCTCGGCACGGCGGTCGGCATGTAACACATATTAGCGCCTACAAGAGTGCATGAACACTTCACGCATTGCGTGAGACACAGTGCGGTCAGCAGCGGTCGGCGTGAAACGCATAGCGCCTACAAGACTGAAGGGATATTTCACGCATTGCGCCCGCGCAGCTGAGGCGGACCCGAAAACGGGTCTTGTCAATACTCGTCCTTTGCCGAGCAAAAGTTATTTTTGACATACAGATTGATCCAAACGTCCCAGCAGCAAGCATCGCCTTCGTAACCTTTGAATAAATTGAGATAGAGACTAGAAATTGTGTGGGTACATGCTCCTAGGTCAAAGAAAAGGACTTTTGGGACCCCTCAAAATTTAGAGGGAATCACCCTGAAAAAGGGCAAGATTCCTAGGGGTTACAGCGGAGGTGCAGAACACCCTGATTATCTCTGTATGGCAAGGTCAGCGACCACCACCCCCCCCCTCCCGCCATCCAGAGTCACCGGCATTTTCTTGGATCGGAACTGCGGGGTATCTGTGAGGGTGAGGCGAGGCCCCGCAGTACTCTCCATTCTCTCCTGACAGTACCATCTCTACGTCATCTCTGTAATTGGGCACGACGCTAGCCGCTACTATACTTTCCCAGCCTTAAAGTTACCACATTACCTATGAGCAACCTATCTTGAGAAACTTTCAGACTTTCGAATCCATCCCGAAGGTGCTCGCGACCTGGAGCTGGCAAATTGTTACCAGTGTCATCGCGTCATTTCTGTCGTGAGATTATTTATTGTCCGTGTTTAAGACGGTTTGATGGTTTACGACCTGTGCGAATGGCTTGTGCAGTCGAAGATTTATGACGCTTTAACGCGTTGGCGCGCTGAGTAGTTGCTTCCGACATAACTTTCTTCTGTCAAATTATTCTTCAAATCGCTCTCCTCCAATTTGGAGAAAGGTTAAGTATTTCCTCTCTTTGAAACAAACTACTAATTTCAATTTCCTGACGAGACACGCCTTCCTGACCGACAGTTCCTAACCAATACACTAACTTATTATCCTTTCACAAAATTAACAAGGTTTTCAGAAATAGATTCTTTGCTTTCACTGAAAAAAAAGAATTTAAAAAATAGGGGAAAGGGGAGAAGTGTTTAAAAAATTAGCTCTAACCCATGGTATAAACGTTCTCAATTAATTACAGTACCTATCACAGACAAAAAAGTCGAATGACATTTCTGTAATTTCATGAAAAACGCGTTATATACTTAATTGAAAAATGGAGAGAAGACTTAGGACAGAAATATATTGAATTAAACAGAAAAGAACTAAGTCACATTTTGAAGAAAAATGACTTAGGGGTAATGAACTTACGGAGCTGTAAGTTTTTTCCGTCCAAAAATTCGATCTTAGGAACGAATATTTTAAGTGTGGAAATGGGCATTAATGGAACATCATCTACAACACTCAGTCTTATGGAGGAATAGAACTTCAACCTCTTGGTCCGTGTTCGATGTTGTTGATAAGACTTCATTCCTTTCTAATACACTCGGTCCACATGATCTTCAAACGCAATTAAAATGAGGTAGAAAATAGAGGGGGAGGGTCCATGTTTAAGAAAAATTAGTCCGGGAAGTCTGGACTCCTAGACCGCTCTAGCTACGCTTCTGATATCCATTGCATTTGCATTACCCATTATAGCCAGCAGCCCTGAGCTGTATCGGGTTGTTACTCGAAACACCCTTCATCCATGCATAGAGAAACTTAGAGCCCTGGTTCGGGCTCAGCATCAGGAAATTGGAGTCATCCTATCTAACGACATCCGTGCTATGATGCTGAGGCAAAACAGCGTATGGATGTTTAGACGATGCCAAATCTCTGCCGATAATTCTAATTTTCGTGAGAATCAAATACATACTTTTCTATGATATTTTCACAATATTTTACGAGTGCATGTTTTGATCAAGAGTCTTTACAAACATGGGAAAATATTCATGTATCTGATGCCAAAATGCGAAACAACGTACCTCCGTTTGCGACGGCGCAAACTTCCTGTCATACTTGGTTTTTCTTTGGAAAACCAGACAACTTAATTTCTTGAAAACTTCCTTGATTTTCCTTCTAGCAGAATATTCCACAGGAATTTCAAGCTAAAAATTGACTTGTTTCTCCTCCAAAAAAAAAAATAGAAGCGGAGATTTCGAAGCACCGCAATTTAGCAGTGCTCCCATTTTTCGGAACAAGTTCGAATTTCGGAGCTTTTGATATTTTCCTTGATTTTCCCCGGAACTTATGAAATTTTCCTTGATTTTTCCCCGGAACTTTAATGATACCCGGAATATCCAGCTATTTCCGGAATTTTTCCGGAATTTCGAGATTTTCCGTCAGTTTGACTGTAGAATTTTTTCCCGAAACCTTTGGAAATCCGAATTAACTCCGAGAACCGCGAAATCTTTGGTGAAATGAAATGGGTGCACTGCAATTTAGATACGTGGTTTCGTACTACTTTCATTACAGACACTGGAAAAAAAACACATTGGATCTAGAGTCCAGACTCTTGAAAAAATTGACAGGAAATATGACTCTTGATTCAATCAGATTTAAGCTTAAATCAAAAGGAAATCCGCTCAAATTAAGAGGTTTGGTTCTTGATTTAAGCTTAAATCTGATTGAATCAAGAGTATTTTTTCTTGTCGATGTTTTTAAGAGTCTGGACTCTAGATCCATTGTGTTTTTTTCCAGTGGATATTGCCTGCAAGAGAAACATTTTCTTGAGGAAATTTGGCAACGTCGGAATGCTCGTACGCCGTTTTTCCTTAGCGCGGAAGCGTAGTACTCGTAAGACTGGCCGCGAGCGTAAGGACTAGGAGACCGGTTCCGTGAACCCATTCATGGTTGACGTCCACGTTTGCCTAACCGTGGCCCGTCCCCCGGTCGACGTATGTAAACATCCCGGGGCGGGCGCGAGAGTCGGCAACGGGAGTCCCTCGAAAATCCAGCGGAAACGGCCGTCTCAGGGTTGCTTAATGAGCGGGCAACGCCGTCTGACAAAGGCGATCCCCAATTCATTCGCCGCACAGTTAGTACGGTGGGTACGATCAGGCCCTTTTAGCTCTCACTTAAAAAAAAGAAAATCAAAATCGGACAATTAGCAACAGAGGTATAGCACTTCAAAAAAGCGCTTGGCCGCCATCTTGGATCCTGCAAGGATTTGATAGTGGTTCTACGGACAAAAACTTTTATTTTTTTACCTAGTATGACCTCCCGAAGTGGCAATTTCCAATCAAAAAATCGTCGATTTTGATCGTACTCACCGTACTAAGTGGTTCGAGTCAATTAGAGAGGCCGGACATTAAATTTTTTACTAAGACTGCAAATTCTGATGTTTAATTCGTCAAAATTTAAAGTTTGGAGGGTGCCTATGAAGGAAAATTTCACAAGGAAACCATTGAAACCACTTTTAAGAACTCAAAATTGTGTATAAACGGAATTAAAAGCTTTTGAAGTTTCCGAATTTTGTGTGACCCCTCTCATCAATTCGATCCACTGTGCGGCAGGGCGAGGGCGAAGGCGCGGGCCATGTCGGGGGAATTAATTTCTTCTCTCATAGGCGGTGTCTAGATGGGGTTTTTCTTGACCCCTCCAAGCGTATCCCCTGTTGCGGCCGTGGCGGGCCCGTGCTGCCGGGATAGAGAGAAACGTCGTATCGATATTAGGAGGTTGTCAAATTCCCGCTAAAATACGAATTTTCTGGAGGATTTAAGGGTGTTCAAAGGTGTTCTTCAGGGTGTTTAAAAAGTCCTGCATCGCTAGGACCAGGCACCATTCCTGTGCCTTTTGAACGAACGGATTGTGAGATAGAGACGTGAAATTTTGTGCGTGCTCCTAGGGCAAAGGAAACCACTTTTGGGATCCTCCAAAATTCAGTTGGACATCTCTGAGAAATGACAAGGTCCCTGAGGTTTATAAGGGTGGTGCGAGACTTATGGATCACCCTGTAATTGAACCGACCTTTTCCTAGATCACGTAAGCGCCATTCTCTATTTTGGTGGTAGAGGGGTTCTTTTTTCTTTGTTTTCTCTGGTATAATCAATCATGTCTGACTTCAAAATAGCCTTCCAAAAGAACATAAATTTTTTGGAATTCGAAGATCGTCGCCGAAGCGAATAAAACGGGTTCTCTTTTTTTCTCGCATTCGCAATTTTGGCGCTTACGCGATTTGGAAAATAATCGGTTCAATTGCGACTAGAGTCCCTTTATACTGAGAGTCAAGACAACATCCCCTCATGGAGTCACAAACGGGAATAAAGATTACACAAATTGAACGTTTTTCGTAATCTTTGTCGGCCCATTCTCGAATTCCTTTCTCCGTTCCTTCCCTCATTCCGTTTGTTCCTTGTCGAACCCGTAATTCCTCGGTCCATTCCAGATTATAATCTTTGCAATTGGGGAAAATGTAATCTTTATTCCCGTTTGTGACACTGTGGAGGCCTAAAATATGGCAACCAATCAGAAATGGATTCACATTGTCTTGACTCTCAGTATAAAGGGACTCTAATTGCGACTTTCCTCAAGGATAAATAATTTCTTGGAGGAAATTTGGCAACGTTTGGACGCTCATGAGGCGTTCTTCCTTAGACGGGTGGGATGGGCGTCGACCCCCGAAGACTCCGGAGCGAGCCCCAATGTCAGCCGGCCGGTTGTGGCCCGCCTCCATTCAGATCCGACGAAAAACAAATACGAGCCCAGACAATTATAATTACGTACCTACGTCGAAAATTCGAACCCATAATCTTTCGGAGGAAACACGCTTAGTACTTCCGGGTGAGCCCCGAATCGCGAGCGTCCTTACGTATTTTCAGGCTCATTTGAAAATAGACACAGTCCTGAAGAATACGGTTCATGTGAGAGGCCTCTCGAACAAAACTTACGACTCAAGTCCACACCCTTCCCTATGATTCTCCCTAATTTTTGAGTTACGGTTATCGCCTTGATATCGACAAGCATCTTAAATATTTTGGAATAGCTTGAAAAGCCAGAATATTTTGCCAATGTACACGGACAATCATGGGAGTTCTCAAAAAATTTGCGATGTTGCGGGTTTTCCATCACATTTTAGTTTCCTCCGGAAAACTGGTGAGCGTAATTTCTTGAAAACCACCATCATTTTTCTTCTCTGTTGGTAGGAGATCCTGTATAAATTTCAAGCTATGAAGTTGGCTTGTTCCTCTTTTGAAAAAAAAATAAATAAAAAAAATATTACCTAGCGGACATTTTGAAACACTGCAATGGCTACGTGGTTTCACACTTTGACGAGCGATATTAATTTTACTTTACCCATAGTGTTCCTGGTGTGGCTCAGCGTCTTCACGAAACGGCAAAACTATCTTATTGTCGGTCATTTAGAATATTAGACACAGAGAAGGATTAGGAAACCATCCGAACTGTGCTGAATTATGTCGGTGGTTTACTTCTACAAGACCCAGCGCGGAGCTTTGGACGCGCGGCAGAGGATGAATAGGAACAAACCTGGAGGCTTCGGGAGAAACAGGAGAGATCTATCTGAAAAATCCGACAACTGTCAATACTTTCACGGCGCTCAAATTTACAGCGCGCGCCGTTCATCAATCATGCGTGGGTTCTGATACGCCTAATTTATCTTCCCGCCGAACTTCATCGCTGTCGAATGAAACCGAAAATACCACATCATTTTCACCGAGTTACGACGAGTGAAAAATTCGGTTCCTGGGTCGTTTTGTGGTGTCGAGTAAGTTCTCTACCTCGTGTTTGCTTCTTCGCGTTCCTTAAATTGAGAATCGCTCGACTTGCGGTTCAGTGAATGCAAACGCAGTTATGCTCGCCCTTCTGTAAACGATATCATTATTGGAGTCAGCGAGCATACGTCGCAGGCGGTTAGCAATCGTCGGAGATTTGCACGCAGCATGCGTGTTAACTCGTCAAACTGCAATAATTCACATCGACATAAAGGGTTTCATTGGAAAAGCAGCCTCAGCTTGGAGCGCCTTCAACTCCCGAGGATACTCTCCGCTTTGCCGGGGAGTTAGTTTAGTTGCTTGCCTGGATCGAACCCAACTTAGGTCACTGAAATCACCACAAGCCTCGCGAGGATGCGACTTGGAGCTCCTTCAAATCCTATGGATACTCTCCGCTTTGCCGGGGAGTTAGTTTAATTGCTTCTCCGAATCGAATCCACCTTGGGTCACCGAAATCACCACAAGCCTCGCGAGAATGCTAGCTTGCTCCGTGTATGTAATATGAAAATGAAATTCCCCTGAATTATCTCTCATATTTTGGTAAAATTTCCGAACAATTGAGGATATGCCAGATGATTAAAAAGATAAGATTTTAAATAGTTTCCGGGCAAAATTTGTTGTTCAAAATGCCAGACCCACTCTTGAAAAAAATGAAGGTGGCTTGAATATTATTCCCTGACTTTTAAATCATATTCCCAGACATTCTTGTCATAATCCCTGACATTTTCGTCATATTCCCGGACATTTCCCGGTATTCCCTGACTGTGGCAACCCTGCATACGGTATGAGTCATAGTCTCACTATATGCTGCAGGATGAGCGATTAGGGTTCGGAAAGGTGACAAAATAACCGGGATCCCTTCACATGATACACTTACGGCATTTACGGACGAAGCGGAGCGCGGCGCGCCGGAGATAAGACGGAGCCAAGGGACCGATTGGTTGAAGGGTGGAGATTAGCTCGGGTAGAAAATCCCTCCACCCTCCCTCGTAATGACCACCCGACGGAAAGTTTCTGCTCCGCTTCAATCTGTCCCTTAACTCCGATGTCGAATCGATGGGGAAAAGTTAAGATAGACTTGACCGTCCACAACTCGTCGTTCCTTTGCGTACCTCAATTTCTACGTGAGTCCTGCTGTCCTTTATAACGGCACGTTTTCCGGGGCGCATATGGAAAAAGAGATATGCCCTTGCGTCAGAAGAGCGACGAACTCACGGTTCAACACCTAAAACTTAATTCTGAGGCACGGCGACAAGCATTCTTGATTTCTTTCTTTTTTCATCTCCTGCGGGCTGATTATTGAAATTGATATAAAAGCTATACACAAAGAAGACATAGGAAGTATGGAGCTATCTAATTGGTTACAATGCGTGGTTGCGATAAACTGAGGGAGAAAATGATGAACTTACTATTGGACCTCTCCCGGATTGCTGTTAGTAAGTCTATTGCCTAATTACCTACCTCCGTTGTCCATTGCAACCATCCGCTTCCACCAATGTGATCCCTCCATATCCCTTTTGTCCTATTTATCTATAGCTTTGTCTATCAATTTAAGAAATCGGCCCGCTGGGATGTTCTGATATCCGGGGGAAAATTCCTTGATATATCTCTGATTTCCCCTAATCCTAATTTCCAGGAGGTATCCCCTGATTGAAACAGCAGGTAGTACCCCTTTATGAAAAACTAGATTTTACCCCGACATTCGGGGGGAAATGTATATATTATGTATAATTTTAAAGTCGATTCGATTAGGAAATTGAAAGCAAACTATGATCTCAGAGCGGAAAGTGAAGAAAATACCGATTTTAATACACAGCTAGGATTTTGTCGAATATTTTACGTTCCCTGCTAAGTTCCGGTAGGATTTTTCCGGTGTCCGAATGCCTGACACCGCATGTTTTTGAGTTCGGTAAAAATTATATCCACATGTTTTTCCGAAAAAAAAAACCTTGGCCATTAAATACGCTTTCGGTTAGACTCAAGGATTTTACTAATTACTGCACGTTACGATTGATTAGGGTTAAGCGCTCGGTTTCCCTTTTCGTAATCTTCGGAACATGCAAACTTTGGTTAAAATACAGGTTGTCTCGCGCCCACTTAAACTTCGGCGCCCTATTTCGTCTTGACACGCGATGACCTTGTGAGGATCAAGAGCGAATCTAAATGCCCCACTTTCAAAGTCCTTATAGTATATCTATATTTGTATGACAGAAAAATAATGTATGAGCAAAGCTGAAAAAAGTTCGGATTGGACCTAACGGTCAATAATAACATCGAGAAACCTCAGAAAAACTTCGGTTGCCCCACAGAGAATGCGAGGCAATTAGTATTCAAATTTAGACATTTATAATAACTAACGTCAGAGGCCATATTGTTCATGATTTATAATTGATCGATCAACTATGACGTCTATAAGTACACACACACGCAAGCAGGACCTCGGGATTGTAGATTTGAATCGATTCCAAACTTTTGAATTGAACCGGATTCTTCGACTTCATGCGTTGGTATCCCTATACAGAATGTGATCTGCGCAAATTTCACTGTAATATCAAGCCCAGGATGATGCAGGAAATGCCCACGGTGGTAATTAATCTAAAGACTGTCACCAACTTGAGGCAACAATGATGTTACGGTTTCTCACACGTTGTACATAGAAGCCATTAAAGATCAACTTAGCCCTCAGGAATGATGTTAATTCTTCCAAAAGCAGCACAACTTTCAGCACAGAGGCGGATCCAGAAATTTGGCGACACCGGATTACCTCCATTTAAATCTATGCTATGTAATCGATTATTGTCGGAGCACCTGACCCCTCCAATAATCGATACATTTCCGTGGATTTAAATGGAGAAAAGCCAATGTTAATAGCATGCGACGCTGAATGTCTTTAAATATAATAAATAACTAACTAACAATGTTACCGATTTGTTGGATCCACCAATGTTTCAGCATCGTCAATAAAGTCGAGGCTCATCATTGCGTCTCTCATCAACCATCGAGAACGACAGGATACGACAGTCTCTGATGAATCCAGAAAATTTCAAGAAATAAAGGAACAAAATACAAAATTTTTCGAAAAGTAAAAGCTGGCAGAGTTTGACAGGAAATTTAGACGAAATCTCGGAGAAAAGTTGGAGTAAATTGGCTCGAGAGAGACGAAACGCTTTAGAGCTTCAGATAACGAAAAAATTTTCTGCAGAAATGATCAATGTTTACATGCTTTGATAGAGATTTGATGAGACTTGGAGAAAATTTGCGTGAAAGAAAACTGACGCGTTAGATACTTCAGGAAACAAACGAAAAAACGACACAATTTAGACAAATTTGATCAAAATGAACGAAATTTGATAGAAACTTGATAAAGACCTAAAGAGAATTTGCGTGAGAGAGGACCAATAGGTAATAAATTTGAGGAGACGAACGACAAAATTTCCAAAATTCGGCGAGGTTTCATAGGGACATGCTGACAGTTTAGAGGAACGAGGTCTCAGGGGCTTTATTAGCGGAAATTCGAATAGATTCAGGACCGAAATTCGCTCTAAAGCATCGCGTGCGGCATTCACCTTGATCGCTTCCGATTGTTTTGGCCCAGACGGCCGCCACGCCGCGCGCCGTCTCAAATGGAGTGGTAAATTCGTAGCGCGGGCGGGCGGGCGCAGAGCGTGACATCGTCTATTTACCTAACGAGTCTTGTCGGTGTGCAGTTGTCTGCCGGTCGGTGGATGGTGGGATAGCAATCGGCGCCTTCCCTAATTGACTAATTACCCACTCACATTCACCTGGACGGGGCCGATGAGCAAAGGCGGGGGAAAAGGGGGGGGGCGTACAACATGGACCATATAAATCAACGGAACCGATCCAACGATCTGGAACGGTGCGATACCCATCGCCGTATCCGAATTCGGCCGAGCGCATCCTCTAAATTTCTCGCTTGGACGATAGTAACGCCGATGATAGTGTACATGGTGATCATGTGAACCAAGAAATCTTATCATTACTATACAAAAAATAACAACACGAAGAGAGAAAGAAAAAATCGTTTTGGGAACAAAACAGTTGCAGGGATCAGACTCCATTACTCCAACTCATATTGAGCACCAGCACTGTAAAAAATCGAAGAGTGAAATTTTGTCTATACAGAGCCCAAAACCCCAAATGATATGGATGCGAAGTGAAATAAGCACCATAAAAGCGTTTAACACTCCGCAACAAGAGTAGATTTCGCTCCGTAATAGTGGAAGTCTTCCCGCAAGGTGAATATATTTCGCTCTGCATTCATATCACCCCTCGGGGTTTTTGGACGCAATATGGACTGCGGCATTAAAATTCATTTCAAAAGATTTAACGGTGAACAATTCCCTTAAATTATATTTTCAATCATAGGAGCCGAATTTCGGTTTACATAACCAACTCTTCGGTAAAGAATAAGAGTTTTAATATGGCTGGCAAAAATGTGTATACCTCGACTGAATGTTGGTTTCTATGGCTTGTCCGCTAGTTAACAAAAACTAATAGTGCGCGAAAGCCCATCGAAGCCAAGTAAAAGATTGAGATTCATACTTGTGGTTCTGCTCATTGAGATGAATTTCGAAATTTTTCATATTAAAGACTTTATTACTCTGCTCTAATCAATAGGTTCAGGAATTCGATCATGAAGGGTGCAGTGAAGCGGCTTGAAATCGCGCAAGCAGCTTAAAAGGAAATCAAGACGACGATACAACTATTCGAACTCTGCCGTGCGGCTAATTGCCTACCCGATTATTTGAAGGCTTTTAATTTCTCCTTTTCTAAGGCAATAATGATGAAGTCACTTACTGTTTGTTAATGGAGAAACAGAGGGGAGAAATAAGAAAAACAAGACGAAAAACACGAACAATCGAGAAAATATACAGGTTAAAAGAGGAAAAAAACTTTCCCTACCTCTTTCCGGATAAATCCAGCACTCTCTTTGATTACATAGACCAAAAAGCAGGATATGATTTTGAAAAAACGATTTCTCCGTAAAAATTATGCAATGTTTTTCGGATCCGTAAGTAACACTGCATTTCGGTCTAGTACCCATCCTAACATAACATACCATAGATTCAACCCTATCTTTCTAATTATTCTCCTCTCCTTAAAAGGTTTAATTATGATCGTTGGAGTTTCACAGAGATCGAAAATTCTCTAACACTGAGCTTTCAAGCTCTCTCCAAAAACTTTTCAGGTTATTCCAAAATTCTGAGACATACCCTCATTTCGCGGTTTGACAGGTGACTGTAGAAGCCTCGTTTTCTTATCTCCATGCACTATCTCCCAACAACCCCCCCCCCCCTTTCTTTACACCGTTTGGCAAATCGTTCTGCACTGCCGCATGCCGCTTCTAAAGTTACCCAACTCGGTCACTGTCAGTATAACTTAATCGGTCGATGATAAAACCGACATGTCCATTATCTGATGAGTCCTAGAATACAGGCGTTCTTAAAGATCTCAAGGCTCACCAGAAGTTCAACATAGACCGATTGAACTATGCAGCCCTCAAGAAGTTGGAGTTCCGGACCAATCGAACAGAACCAACTATTCCGCAGCTCGTCTTCTGATTCGGATCGCTCGAACTTCCGGTAAACTTGGCCGAGATTCTTTTTCCGCTGCGGCGCGGGGCGGGGCCGGGGGGGGGGGGGGGGGGGCTTCGTCTTGAACGGGTGGCGAGTGGCACGCTAGCCAATTATTAAGCAGGGAGCAGGGCCGACGCTAGGGATTAGAATAATGAGCCAGTTAATGACGCCAGCTTCCAATCGTCGTCGTCGGCGCTTTGGCCGTCTTTCCCTTGGCTCGCTCCGCGCTGGGGGGTTAGAAAGGAGACGGCGAAAAGAGTTAGTTCTGACGCGCTGAGGAAAAACGCCGTAGGAACCCGCGGGTGTTGTCAAATTCCGATTGATAAAACACGGATTTCCGGGTAAACTTGTGAATATTTTTCGTCCAATTTTTCAGATAATGTTGTTCGCAATTTCACCTAAAGTTCCTGATCAAGGAAAACTATTCATGTCTTTCCTCAAAAATAAACATTTTATTGAAGGAAATTTGGCAACGCTCGAATGTTTATACGGCGTTCTTTCTTAGGACGGCAGTTCAGTTCTGCCGTGCTAAGGAAAAACGTAGTGTGAACATTTGAATGCTGTCCAACTTCTTTCAATAAAATATTTATTTCCCAGGTAAGTTATAAATATTGTCTCCTGCAATGTTTAGAATTGAGGGAAAAGGTATCTGCAAAATCGGAAGAAAAGTATTCGTGACTTTCCCAGAAAATTCATGTTTTATCGAGAACCTGTGTCGTGCGCTTTTCTGGCAATGTCCGAAAGTTCATACTTCGTTTTCCCTTAGAGCAGCATTGCATTATAAATCGCGTTGCTGTTCATATTGCTCGTAACTTGAGCACCTTCACAGTTACCTATCATGGAAAAATATCTTGAAGATCAGTGTTTCGGGCGGTAAATAATCAAATTGCAGTATTAAGTCCAGGGCCGGATTTACCTACTTGCCGCTCACGGACCGCCTGTATTTTGCCGCCCCCTTCTCATTCGTTATGAAACATCGATAAAAACCATCGAGTGAACGTACCGGAGGGGGAGGGGTGCACAAGACGCGTTTACTATCGTGTTGGACACATTTTTGCGAAAGCCCTGTCAGCACCACTAGCTAAATTTCACAGAACATTGCGCGAAAGTTAAGTGCCGTAAACCTATCTCTGTGTAGACAAGGTCTTCAATTTTTAAGAAATGCACGAATAAATTATGAAAGAACAAACAAAAATTTGGTTTAATACTATTAACTTTCGCCATCGCGCCGCGCTGACCACACTGTTTTTGGTGCAATGCTTGAAGTATTCATGCAGTCTTGCAGGCGCCATGCGTTTCGCGCTGACTGCACTGTATTTGACGCAATGCGTGAAGTATTCATACAGTCTTGTAGGCGCTATGCGTTTCACGTCGACCGCTGGTGACCGTAGTATGTTTGACGCAATGCGTGAGGTATTCAAGCACTCTTGAAGGCGCTAATATGTTTTACATGAGGGCTTCTCTTATTCATCTCAAGTCCTCGTCATCATTGTTCTCTGCGCCGCGCCGCTCCAGGCTAAATTGCATGTTAACTCTGCACGTTAACTGCTCTCTTAACTCAACTTATTGACGGTGCTGTCTCTTGTATCACCGAATGACGACAAAATTAAACAATACTATACTCTCAGGAAATGAGAGATTTTGTCGCCTTCTCTCGTCTGTAATTTTCTTTTCTGAATCCGATTTTTTATACCTTAATTTAAAGAAATGACAAAATTTGCCGCCCCCTAAATTTGCCACCATGGGCCGCGGCCCATGTGGCCACCCCCTACATCCGGCCCTGATTAAGTCACTGTTATACATACCTTTGCAAGAATATGAGGAGCAGGATACCAAATACTGCCTCACAAAAACATAAAAAAGCGTCGTCTATTTCCAGGTTACTTTTTCTTATGACTTGCAACTAAAGAATTGATCATATTACCAGAAAATCTCCGACAAGTATTATCATTAGTTCTGCGACAGAGTAGCCAAATGCGCATAAAAAAATTACTTAATGAAATTTGAGGAGATTTAAAAAAATCGAATTCTCTAGATAAATGTTCTTCATCCTCTCATCAATTAATTGACATTAATGTTTTTGTAATTAAAATTTCTTGCTATTATCAGGTACCTATTTCAAAATTTCCGGATGCTTCTCACAACTATGAATTTTGTGTCCAAGCCTAGGTTTTGTTGAAACTTAAAATAATCACAGGAAAATGATTTTAAATTACAACAATTTTACAATAAAATCACTGCAGCGAGCGACTGTGAGTGAGGGTTGGATACACATGGATGAAATCAGCACTGTTCGGCCGATAACCTTAACCGAATGTTTCACATCATAAATATGATCAATAAATTAATAGATGCTCCGATTTGAGACTCATGCAGCATTTCAATTTGGAACTCAGCGTTTCACACGTGACCCGCTGCAAACTAGCCATTATCGACTGTCTCCATGGTTCCATGTCACACATTCTGCACATTCGCAATCGCATAACACGACCATCACTGCGAAGTGATATTCGGAAATTTAAAATTCGACACACAGACTCAGCAGTGACTGATCACTGATCCATGATGATCAGTGGCGCGGTGTGCTTTGTGATACATCGAATGATCTGCCATTTATATCCATGGAAAAGGATCGATAGACAGGGTGTTCGCAACGAACACCTTAACAGTCGATTCTTTACCATAGCATCAAATGGGGAAATATCGATATAATCGATCATTCACGCCTCGCCCCTGATGATGAGTATGAGGGAAGGTGAAAAGGAGGGGGGGGAGGCCTACCGCTGAGTCACTAACTTCATAGCAATCCACCGGTCGCCGTGCGAACACCACACCACACAGTGTCTTCAAGTTTTCGAGCTACATACCATGAGATTCGAATGAGAATTTAGAAAAGTAAAAATCACAACCAAGGGCTTTCTCATTACCTCGGTTTCCAGTTTTATAATAAGAGGGCCAAGGAGGGATCACTGCGCGCTCGTGAAACAACCATTAACTCGATGATTACGATAATAATAATCGATTCTCGTGTTTTGGTTCTCACTACCAAGCGATTATTGAATTAAAATGAGTGTGCACTAAGAATGTAGCCCTATCAATCTCCATCATTTGACGGTTCACTGGTTTGGCTTTTAATTTTCCTCTGGAATCCTGCCGCTACTCACAATGAGGAAGAAGAAGACAAGGATTTTTGTAAAACTCTCCCCTCCCTGCGCAGTGCAAGCATTGTTACCGATCTTACTGTCTACCCTCTGCAAATTTTTTTGTTCTAAATTGTTTGATTGCTGAAGGACGCACTGCTTCACTGTTACAACTTTAGCGTTCCTATGGTTTCCATAATTATTTCATTTTCGAATTCTCTGTCCTTTGAACAAACCGATTAAAATTTTTCCGTTTTATAACGCCAAGTTTTGTAAAGTCTACTCGCAAAATTCACTTTCAAGTAAAACTAGTCTTAATGCATATTCCGTGGAAAATTCGCTCCCAGAATCCAATTTTTAAGCATCAAAAAGTCAGTTTGAACTTTCTTTCTGCCATAAGGATCCATCATATTTCGAAACTTCTTACACGTATTTCACGAAATGGCAAAACTCCAAGCCCCTCACATAGGATGCACGATCCGAAAACTTCTGAGATCCACATTATTCCACATGGCCTGAGCTTCAAGTCCCACGCAAGAAGTTTTTTGTTTCGTGTACTTTTTAAGAAAAGTTTTACGTATTTTGCCTGAACTTTTGACGGGAAAACGCATCTTGAGGTGTTTCAGTCTCACCCTGCGCCTGCCTAGTGGTCCTTAATACTCCTTAACATCAGCTAGACCAGGACTCTCGTATCAGAATACAGAATTTTGTCGTGTTATCGAAAAGTTCAAGGTTGAACTTCGAGGTTAAATCTCTGTTTACCCGCCAAATTCGGCGCCTGATTCGGGAATCGAAAAGAAATACCGGAAAGTTCCGGAAAATCCTCCGAATTTTGAAAAAAGTTTCGGATTTGGAAAAGTTCCCGAAAATCCTCCGAATTTTGAAAAAAGTTTCGGATTTAGAAAAGTTCCGGAAAATCCTCCGAATTTTGAAAAAAGTTCCGAATTTGAAGTTTCTCCGGGATACGAGATCGAGCCCTGAATTCCGGATTTTCGTGGGCATGTTCGGACTCGGACTCGGACGAATCCACGGTGCGGAACCTGCGCGCGTCCAAGTCCAAGGTCACGTCTCACCTGACGACTCGCCGAGGCGGCCGCGGCAAGACATCCACCCCACGAGGAAGAGCCGACTCCACACCGACCGACATGCGGCACCAGCGCGGCGGATCATCGGACACGTCCGGCCCGGCTCACAGTGGATCGAGTCGATAGGAGAAGTCGGACAAAATTTGGAAATTTTAAACGCTTATAACTCCGTTTATAAAAACTTTGAGGTTTTAAAAACTGGTTCCATTGGTTTTCTCATGCAATGGAGATGTTGCATGTGTGAGGTATTTGCGATTTGACTGTTGATTCTTATGTAAAAGTTCGTAGAAACACGATGGTGCCACTGGTTTTCTCTGAAATCAACTCCCAAGCTCAAAAAAAGCTCTCAAGTTGAGGCCAAAATGGAGGGGATATCCCACCCTACCCTGAGAGTCCACCTCTACATCAAGACAAACTCTCCATGCAAAGATAAGAAGCAAATGCATTAGCAGGGTTGCCACCTTATTTAGGGACTCCACAACTGAAAACACGGCAACCCTGCTAATGTATTTGCTTCTTATCTTTGCATGGAGAGTTTGTCTTGATGTAGACGAGGACTCTCAGGGTAGGGTGGAATATCCCTCCATTTTGGCCTCAACTTGAGAGCTTTTTTTGAGCTTGAGAGTTGATTTCAGAGAAAACCAGTGGCGCCTACGTGTTTCTCGCGAACTTTTACATAAGAATCAACAGTCAAATCGCAAATTCCTCACACATGCAACATCTCCATTTTCTTCTTATAGCACCCCTTGAAATTTAAAATGTGACGAAATAAACATCAAAACTTGCAGTTTAAGTCAAAAATTTCATGTCCGACCTCTCTAAGTGACTCGATCCATTGTGCGGCTGCGCCGCTCATCATCTCATTCGGGTTCGGCTCATCTCATCGGCAGTCGTTCGAGAGGAACGCAGCTGGGCCTCGGGCAGAATTTCTATGCACGCGGCATGTGAATCGGTCCATGTTCAAACCGAACATGACCGTTAGATCGTGAGCCCTAGAAACGAGCGGTCTCGTGGAACCCGGAGCTCGTCGAAAAATTGATTTGCGATGTTTTAACATAGACCCGATTTATGTATGCATCGCGGCCGGTCGTAGCAGACGTGCTGCCGACACATGGAAGCTCGGTGCGAAAGCTCCGAGATGCCGATCACCCTGACTTCTGCACTGAGGAGCTCTCAGCGATCACAGCCTATGGATTTGTTTCTTATGGATGAAGCTCTTGCACGCTACGGGAATTTTCGTTTTAACTTCCGTTTCTGGTGTAAAACTTTGCGGGAACCATAGTGGTGTCACTAATTTTTTTCTAAAATGAACTTCCCAGCTCAAAAATAATGTATTTTCTTGGGAAAACATACTCACTGGTAAGACATTCTCTTGGAGCCAGAATCCATCCTCTTGAAATAAATGGAAGATGACTATAATAATAAAATGAGAAAAATCATTCGGTGATTACCTTTTTTAGTGTGGCCATTGTGATGAGGGCAGGGTTCCCGAGTGGAGACGTAACGGGAGGATCTAGCCTGAGAACAAAACAAACAACTTCCATTAGAAAAAATCGCAGCTGATATTATGATTAAAAAATAAGACACAATGGTCAAAATGATAAAAACCGATGAATTGGACTAAATTTTGCAATTATGAACTACTTTTCTTGGCTCAGTTTAGAAACAACGAATGTACCATTAGTTTCGATACCTACGCACATAAGTGCTTATACGGAGGAGCCACAAATTGCAATTCCTAAATGCAAAATTTGGTGCGATTCATTATCAGGAGCTGCATGCTTTATGCATGTGAAATAACGATAGGGAAACTCGAGTCGCGTTATACTAATTTTTCAACAGTTTTGACTGAATTTAATGATGAATTAAAATACAATAATGATACCTGAAGGAGAAAAGTAGTTGAGAAAGCAAACAGAAGAAGGAGAGAAGATGGTAAACTAAATCGGATAAGTCATTCCTACAGAAAAAAAATATAAGGCTTAACGAAGGTAAAGTTTATACTTAAAGTTCCCGAATCCCACGGTAAAATTTGTAGATACACATTGACTAGCCAACACTTCCTTCTCCCTATGTCCCTCTTTAAAAAAAAATAAAGAGAGATAACACCCGGCATAAACTTACCATGACCAGAAGTGCCAAAAACAGGCAAGCATGGCCGTCATCGTTGCTAGTCACCAGTTGCGCGGAGCTCGAACCTGTGCCTTGTCCATTTTTTCCGGGCCACTGACCGCTCGACTATTTTCGCACAACCGCACTGGGCGAGCGCGGCACCATTGGTACCGCGATACTATCGGTCAATCGATACACTCATTATTGAGTGAAGTACTTAGCGGTTGAACAGTCTACATTTAGGAACTAATTGGCAAAAATATTTGCGTCGAGAAGTTCAAGCACTTAACGCGCATTCTAATGCTCGGCTGAGAAAGATTGAGACTAATTTCTTGGTAGTCGTTCACATAATTAGCACACTAGAGGAGGATCCAATTTTCACTATGAGAGAAAAATGGGGTTTGAAAGTTAGTCGATCGGCATGAACGGCACTACAATTTTTTTTAGGAAGCTTCAGGGAATCGAAGGTGGATTATTCCTTGACCCTCTCTCCAACAAAAAAGAAAAAAGAATCAATTTTCTTTCATTCAGATTTTTCTGGAGAGAGGCACTGAGGACCTCAGAGAGCTCATATCATTTTCCTTTGGTACCGTTCATGCTGATGGGAACAAAAAATATGACGACGAAAACATCACTATATATTGCAGTGACAACAGCAATAACCCGAGTCCAGGTTTACAAAAACCGTACGAAGTCCCTTCTAATTAGGGTTGAACAAAAACTACCAAAATTTTCGAATAATAATTGAAAACTTGTGAACAAGTTTAAATCATCCACTACGCCTGAGGTAACTCTGATGAACGAATGAAAAAGAAGAGAAGCGTTTCGAAACTGAAAGCTTGGTTAGGAGTTCGTGAAGATGAAGGCATAAGAATTGGGGAAAGCCCTTCAAATTGCCGGCTGGGCAAACAACCCATCATTATCCACGCAAAGGATTTAAAATGCCTCTTCAAATTGCCAGCTAACAATAAGCAAAAATCCATAAAGAGTAAAAATCAAAACACGTCACCATTACTAACATCATTTGTTTCCGTCAAAACTAAACGTGATTTACAAGTACGAAGTGAGAGCCACCTATTCGAACTACCTGCTAGGTAAAAGTTCGCTGTGATCTGCGAGGTCCACCATTACTCTTCCTTAAACTTTCTCATAACGAGCGAATGAACCGCCATCATCAGCGCCTGACCGATCCTGGAGGAATACTAGAAACTATTACGGGCTCGAGACGTGCCATTCATAGACAATTTCCGAAGAATGCACAAACTACCGATGCACAGAAACAAGACTGCTCGCGGCTCACACGCGATGGAAACCGCGCGGGCGTCGTCGCGTCAACGTCACGAAAATAACTGGCGAGAGGTAGCCGCCTCGTCAGGCGTCACAATCAGTTTCACGTCGGGCGAGGCGACGTCCGACGGGGAGGACGTCGACGACTCCTTCATATTGGCACGACACCAAAGCAAATATTTTCCCGCGACGAAAATCACGAACGCGGGCCCTCGAGCCTCGAGGAGATGACGCAAATGAAACCGTCTTTCGCGGCGCGCCGCTTAATAAGCTCCGGCACGAACCCACTCTGCTCCGCAACCTGTTGCTCTTCCGAAGTCGAACCCTTTCGTGGCTAGAGTGGCTAAACTCAAAAATAAGGTACACCCTACTAGAGGTACGCCCCGACCGAAAAGTGAAAATGAACAGCATTTTCCAATTGGAAGCTACAATTTCTGACTTTTCCGTTAAAAAAACATATCGACGGTGAAAGTCGGCAATCACATAACTCGTTTGCGGTGTCTGAAAATCTCCGCCTGTACGTCATTTTTTTAAAGGAGACCAAATTGACATTATTTCTTGAAGTTTTTGCAGAATTTTCTTCGAATTGAGAAGAAAAAGCATGACAGTTTTAAAGAATTGCCGTTGAGTAGTTTTCCATTTAAAAAATAAAATATGACAGGAAGTTTGGGACGTCGAAAACCGAGTTATGTGATTGCCGACTTACACCGTCGATATGTCTTCATCGAAACCAATGGTACATGCGTAGTTTTTTAACTGATAACAAGCCAGAAATTGTATTTCCTAATTACAAAATGTAATCCAAATCGTAGTCCCTATCGTCCGAAGTTTGTGCCACGAGGTACATATCGATGGACACAGTATCTATCCACGTACCTAGAATTCTAAACCACGTATCTCCGTTTGCGACGTTGCAGACTTCCTGCCATACGTCATGTTATCTTTGGAAAACCAGTCCAGTTTAAGCTGTCTGAAACATGTTTCCTACCCAAATACGTAGAACACAATTTGCGCAACGAAAATAAATGAAATTAACTCCGAGCAAAGATGTTTAACGTTTTGAGATGGGTGAATTTAGACCCTCCCTCTCATGGGAAGAAGAAAGTCTACGTGGTGAGTCGCACTATACGCGTCATCGTAACAGTCTCAGCAGTATGAAAGTACGGCGACCTCTATCTCGGTGCTTCGGTTCAGTTGTTGCATGTTTTTAAATTTTGATCAACACAAGACGAGGAAGGAGCTCCAGTCGACTGAAAAATCTGCCAATACCGTTGTGGTGTACGATTTGATTTGAGTAGATTATTGTTTTTCTTGTAAGCAGGTTATTCAAAATTCTCGTGACAAAGCAAACTAAAAGCGTTAATATCTCACCTAAGAGATAATCTTAGGGATTTTAATTGCGTAAATCGTGTTCTATGCAAAATTTTGGTTAGGAAACAAGTATCAGAATGCTTGAATTCGTACCTCGTCAAGTGGTACATTGACAACCGCCGCGCCGGCAATTTGCAAGCGGCTTGCGAATTGCCTCGGCAAATTGCAATAATTCACCTAGAAACAACGAAGGTTTCGCTGGTCAAATACTTTAAAACCATAAAACTAGTTTGGGGCGCCTTCCGTTTTCCAGGATACTTCACGATTTGCCACGCAGTTTGCTTACTTGCCAATCCAACGTAAACCCAACTGAGAAAACTAATTTCACTACAGGCACACGCAAAAGTGCGAGCAGCTAATGAGCACTGAAGGGAAAAAACGTTCATCACGATTCAAGGAATAATAATCCGCATTTTTTTCAAGTTTCTTCATTTCTGAATTTTACCATAATCTATTCATCACCAATAGATTGCACATTGCCAGCGATTATTTGCCTGTGACACAAACGAAAAAACGCCCAATTCATGTACCACGTTGTTATCACTAGAGGGTGGTGATTGAAAGATCACCATGACCCCGAAATATAAAATTGCAACTTCAATTGTCTGCACTGAGAATCCGCCTCAGTAGGGGACAAAAAAAACTGGTTACGTTGAGCACACACCAAAACCAATCCATCGTTCACTCATCCGGAAAGGGAACTGCGATGGGGATTTTTCGAGACAAAAAAAAAAAAACGTTACCGTCGTTTACTTTATTCGAGTATTTTCGCGATTTTCGGGACACGAACCGGGAGCCCGATGGCGATTCGCCAATCTTCGACGCACAACTACCGCGCAGCCACCGCAGGACAAATTCCACGCGAGGTATGATGCGAAAACCTGCGGCTACTCCCAATTCTCACAATGTTGTCACACTGGATACTTAAAATATTCTCTAACAAACAAGAAATCCACGAAAGAGCGGTAATAAATGTCACATTTAACTCTTCAACTCTTCTAATTTTCCATGTAAGGAAGGATAAGTCATGGCTTATTGGTCGAACTTACGGATACTGGCGTGGCGGTAAAACTACATGTTTTTTGTCTGGAATTCACGACTCTTGGGAACGTCTTACGCATTGATAAATCATTTATTTCAGATTCTGTTCAGTTTTAGGACTTTTATGTGAATTTTCAGCATATTTACCGATTTTGGTGGAGGAACTCGGATACTACAGATCTTAGATTCCGAAGGAAAGTCAAGTATAGAAAAACGAACTGTGGGATCATGGAAAAGGTAGTTTTCTGACCTTTCCAAAGCCGAAGGTAAGTTATCATTCAAACAAATACGATGACATCATTATTTGAAATAGTTTTCAGGCGAAATTTGCTGTTCAAAACTTTAGAAAGCAAATAAGGGTGACTTAACGATCTCTCTGACAGATTCACGTTCTTCTGACACTTTCGTCATTTTCCCTAACTTTTTAAAATTCCCTGACAATCTCTGTTTCCCGGTACTTTCTAACCGAGACAAACCTGCAATGATCATAGCTACGATATTACCTTCAATAACTGGAGAGAGAAAATGTAAAACTTAGTAAGGTCCATAATCTGTTGTTAAAACTTCGCACGTTATTTCTCACTGTCAAAGAACCAAAAAGTCTTCGGTTCAAAGACCGTTCGGAAAAATTGCTATTATCAGGCCACTAAAGGTTTCCATTAACGACCAAAACAACCGCACAATCTCAGCAACATCTGAAAGCGCTTACCAAGTTTGGAATCCCCCATCTTCAATTATTCACCCCCGGCATTGTTTCACTGTTATGTCAATGTCAATTAAAACATACGTTACTCAATTACAACCGCGGTTCCACCATTTTATACATTTTATTTCCCCTCGATAATTCAATAGACGCGATTAAAAGCCCACAGCACTGATCCCCGAGGCGACTCTTAATCGAATTCCGAATTCCACGTGCGTATTTTAGCGGTTAAGAGTAATCCGATTATTTCATCAAAACCCGGCAACGGAGTCTCACCGGTCACCGGTCCCGTTGACCGTTCCTTGATCGAGTGTGTCCAACGTCCAATAATGGCGACTCATTTTCTGTCGACGCAATTCTGGGACCCCCGCCCCCCTCCGTCCCCCGGGGGCGGGGGATTCACACGTTTTCGAATTCGAAACGCGACGGAGACGGGCGATGGACGCATGATCGATGGAATTGCCATCGTTTTCGGGTTCATGGAATAACGACGTTTCTTTCATTTTTCATTTTTGTTGGTTATTTTTTCGATTGGTGTAAAGGGGGGGATGTGCTCGCTCCAACTGCACCGGGCAGGTTTGAAGTGAGTTCGAAGCGAACCATAAGGGTAACGCACGGGAAGAAATTTCCATTGTTTCGAAATCCTGGCGATTTCCATGTGGGCCCGTTTCGGCTTGGAATGCTCTTTAAATTATCTGCTTAGAAGCTTGAATTTCGACTTCTGCGCCGTGCAATGGTCCATAGGTACGGTACATTGGAAAAAAAAAAAAAAAAAAAAAAAAAAAACCTCCGGTCATGAAAGCTGTACTTACGGGCTATATAGACATACCGTCCGCGGGGCACTGGGGGAAAAAAAACACATTGGATCTAGAGTCTAGACTCTTAAAAACATCGACAAGAAAAAATACTCTTGATTCAATCAGATTTCAGCTTAAATCAAGAACCAAGCCTCTTAACTTGAGCGGATTTCCTTTTGATTTAAGCAAAAATCTGATTGAATCAAGAGTATTTTTTCTGGTCAATGTTTTGACGAGTCTGGATTCTAGATCCAATGTGTTTTTTTCCAGTGAGCGCAGAGGCCGCTGGTTCAGCGCGTAGCACCCGGAGCAATCCAAGCTATACGGTTCCAGCACCCAGAACTTTCGGTCTGTGAGCCCGGAACGGACTGCATGTCTCTATAACCCGTAACTTTTTTTCAGCGCACAATGTAAACGATAAAAAGTTTATACTTCTTGTCATTCAGTTTACGATATTTACTTTTTCAGGTCACACAACTCCGTCAAAAATTAATAAAAGATTAATAAAACAATGGACAAAGCGTTCAAGAATGACTGAAGATGAGCGCGTGATCTTGTAATCCCGAGAGAATTTGCCATTGTTGGGAAGTTCTCACGACTCGGCGAGTTGTGAAGGTGAGAGTGGGCTTTCGATGAGACTGATCACTGATTAGCGAAGAAGGTTACTTTTGCTTCCCATTCACATTTCACATTTCCGCAAAATATTTCGTAAAAAAAAGACGGGAAAACAGGAGAAAAGACACTCATAACAGCTACGTCACAAGCCCTCCAAAAGTGCATATGCACTGAAAAAAAACTCAGGCCGTGGAAGTCGTACTTACGGGCTACACTGACATATCTTCCGCGTTCCGGGCGTAGCACCCGGAGCAGTCGAAGCTACAGCTCCAGCACCCGGAACTTTTGGCCTCTGAGCCCGGATCCACACTGGAAAAAAAAAAAAAACACATTGGATCTAGAGTCCAGACTCTTGAAAACATTGACAAGAAAAGCGACTCTTGATTCAATCAGATTTAAGCTGAAATCAAAAGGAAATCCGCTCAAATTAAGAGGCTTGGTTCTTGATTTAAGCTTAAATCTGATTGAATCAAGAGTATTTTTTCTTGTCGATGTTTTAAGGGTCTGGACTCTAGATCCAATGTGTTTTTTTTTTCCAGTGTACTTACGGGCTACATAAACGTATCTTCCGCGTTCCGGGCGTAGCATCCGGAGCAGTCGAAGCTACAGCTCCAGCACCCGGAACTTTCGGCCTCTGTGCCCGGATCCAGCCAAAACCTGGAGGTATCGACGAGGCGACCGTCGGCGCGAAGCGGCATCAGCGCCGAGTGAAAAAACAGTTACTCGCTCTATTTTAAATAAATTCTTGGCTGATTATCATTCGCCGCGTTTACTTACTGACTTAGATTGAATTCAGGCTCTATTATCCGTGAAATCCCCGAAAGGCGCGAGGGGAGCTCGATAAGCTGACGTGATTTTCCTGAAATTGAGTTTGTGAACTTGAACGCGCGCGTGAGCGAGCGGGGCGCCGAGTTTACGGCGCTCGCCGCCGTTCGCGATCCTGTTTACGAGCTGAGGAGAAACTAGCCGGGCCGGGGCCGGGGTCCCGTCAACTTCGTGTCGAGATTATCATCAACACTTGCGATTTTCTCAACTTTTGTTGCAGCCCAAACGACGGAGCGCGTTACAGAGCAGCCGGCTCTTCCAGTGTTACATACATGGATGCGCGGGAAAAGAATTCTTTCCCCTGCGATCAGGATGTTAGGTGGATTGCATTTTGCAAAAAGGAACCACCAGCATTGCAATGACGCTAAGATTGTGCAACTTCATCTTTTGCAATAAAATTGCGGAAATCGTGAAAAACTATGAAATTTAGATGGTAATGTTTGTCTTAAATTCACAGTGTTTAGCGAGTAAAATAGAAACTATGAATGGATAATCGGGTTTTTCCTCCAAGACAAAAGAAGTTGCACAATCTTAGCAACATTGCAATGCTAGTGGTTCCTTTTTGCAAAATTCAATCCAGGTGAATGTTTCCCACGGGGGACAATATTGGATTGCATTTTGCAAAAAGGAACCAGGAGTATTCCGATGTTGCTAAGATTGTGCAACTATTTTTGTCTTAGAGGTAAATCCTGATTATGTGTAAACAATTTCTATTTTACTCGCTGAAAACTGTAAACTCAAGACAAAAATTACCATGTAAATTTCATAATTCTCCTGGATTTCAATAGTTATATTGCATTAGATGAAGTTGCACAGTCTCAGCAACATTGCAATGCTCTTGGTTCCTTCGTGCAAAATGCAATCGAATTGAAATCCGCTTCATCCGGAACAAATTCTAGATATCATGACAAGAGTTCTGGTTGCCCAAATTATTCGGACGTAGGCGGATCCAAGGAGGAAAGGGGCTCGGGGGGCGTGTGCCTAAGCCCCCCCCCCCCCTCGATATACACGGAAATTGTAGACTGCGATCGAGAGTTAAGATGCAGTTTTCTGATATCATTTTAGAATTTTTGTACTAGAATGGTGGTAAAGATCTTCACGACCAGCTGGAGAGCGAATATGCCTTTTTCTTAATTTTCGTCACCAATTTTCCATTGTCTTCTAATTTTTGCGTATTTTTACCTTTTCGGATTTGTTTGACATCAACCACAGTTCACAACAAGGAAAGAGAGATGTCTCACAGCCTCCCGTCGAAAGAAAAGACACTAAAATGCACATTATTGGTCATTCCGAAATTTTATGGTTTCGATGGACTGTTCGATTAAATCGTATTGCATAAATACATTACCTCCAGTATCAAATTTTATCACGGTGCGTCCACCGTCGTAAAAATTGCTGGTCCGTTCGTTCCCAGGCAAATTTTCGGGATAAATAATGGGCCGTCGTAAACATTTATGACCTTGGAATGTCGTCAAAGTTTTACTTCAATTAGCGAAACAGATTGTTTACATATTTTGAACATCGATGAAAAATTAGTTTGCTTGTCAGTCTAGATAAAGACATCCCTATTATGTATGTCCATGCATTCTCCTAACTCCCATTCTGCTTTAATCCAAATTTCAGAGAACTTCGAGTTTCTAATATTGAACGCATTTGTTTATTTTCCTGCAGTAATTCTCTCAAAATATTGAGAGATTTTTCGAAATCTTTGATCAACTCATTCCCGAATGCCTGTCTCCGTCCCTTCCCTCCTACCATTGTTACTTTCCGCGCCCCTATAATTCCCCAGTTCTTAATCTTTGCAATTAGTGAAAATGTAATCTTTATTCCCGTCTGTGACACTATATGGAAGTCTAAAATACGGGAATCAATCAGAAATGGATTCGTATTGTCTTTACTCTCAGTATGAAGGTACTTAAGATTATTCTTTCTACTGCGTGCGAATCGCGCAAATCGTCGATTTACCGGCCGAATGCCGCGAATGAAGGGACAGACGCGGGGGGCGGTGAGGTGCGAAATAAAGAGGATTGGGACGAGACGCAAATCGGAGGTTCGCCTTGAAATAGGGCAGAGGCAGACAGCCGGGCATCCATCTTCATCGGGTCGCAGAATCCGGGCAGTTAAAATGGGGGTCCCAAGGTCGCTGGAATCTCAGGAGGCCCCATCGCTCCCGCAAAACGACCGACCGACGGCACGTAGGGGTCCACCACAATCGTCTGCACTTTGGTGTAATGGATCTTCCAATGATTTCCACTACCATTTTGCCAATTCTCCTCACTTTAAATCGAATCATTTAAAAAAATAGAGCCTTGTCCATATGCGCAGAGTTCCCAGAACTTCGGCGGTAAAAGTAACAGGGGACCGTTCAAGTACTACGTAATGCCCTTGGTCAGATTTTTTACCCCCTCCCGGACTCCCCCCTCAAAAAAAATCAAGAAAACGCTAAGAAAACAGCTTGAAAAAATCGTTTTTTTTCTTTTTTTTAGAGACTAAAGTGAAAACTGATGGTGTGGGGACACACGAGGAGATGAGTAAGTGCGACACGCGTTGCATCTGCTAAGCAAAGGATTGAGTTTTATGAACTATGTTTTTGTTTACAATTGAAGCAGAGAATACATAGAACTACCGAGTGACGTAGTTACTAAATCAGTCTATCAATCTGGTTCTGATGATGTGATTATTACACGGAGAAAAAAACCAGTGCGTGGGGCCCGCAGTTTAGGTCATATGGATCTCTGAAGTTTTCAGATTGAGCATCTGAACACTTTAGGTCTAGCTGCCGAGGTTCGGATCACATATCTGAAACTTCAGTTCTTACATCTGAAGTACTTCGGTTCTCACATCCGAAATACTTCGGTTCTTACATCTGAAGTACTTCAGATGTAAGAACTGAAGTTTCAGATGTATGATCCGAACCTCGACAGCTAGACCTAAAGTGTTCAGATGCTCAATCTGAAAACTTCAGAGATCCATATGACCTAAACTTCGGGTCCCATGCACGAGTTTTTTTTCTCCGTGTTGAATGGAGAAATCTCGGCAACCCTGGTCCACACACTCTCTGGACTCCACTTGCAATGATAGTGGAGACGAGACGGTCATCGATACCGATGATACTTCATCATTAAGAGTGAATTTCAGGCGAGCCCCGCAAAATGATACACCTGCTCAACCTGTGCCGACTCCTTCCTTTCCTTGCATCACAAATCAATATTCCAATACTGCCAAGCTAAGTTAAACCGCCGTATGGGCCTCCAGACGTTGCCAAATCACCGGTTAGCAAATATTCATTTTTGAAAAAGGTTATGACAATTTTTCCTTGAAATCTTCAGGAATTTTAGATAAAATCACGAACAAAATTCTCTGGAAAAATCGGGGGAAAAAATATTTACAAGTTTATCCGAAAATGCGTGATTTGTCTAAGGAAATTTGGCAACGTCTGAAAGCTTATACGGCGTTCTTCCTTAGCACGGCAGAATATTGCAGAGAAACTGCAGTACCTCGCCCTCGTTCCTTTTCTCCAGTGGCGTGACGTGAATTGCGATGTATCGATTGTTCTGCCATTTGAAGCTATGGTAAAGGATCGATTATTAAGGTGTTTGCTGCGAACACCCTGTCTATCGATCCTTTTCCATAGGTTATATGGCATAACAATCGATATATCGCAAAGCACGCCACGCCACTGCTTTTCTCTTTTCCACTCCCTCGGTATTCGGTATCTCCATTCGACGGCTGACCTCCTCTTCATCGCACCTTCTGCTTAGCAATCATTCCCGCCGCGAGAATTCTGCGATTTCACTGAAATTGTCGCGTAAAGCACGCTGGGGAGAGTTGGATCATGCTACCACACCAATCGGGTCAGTGCCGTTGGTTCTTTCATTATTAGCGGTTTCAATTTTCAGTTACGTTTCTTGGCGCCGATTACCGAGGATGGAATAACAGACGGAGAAGAAACTACAATCGTGGGTTATGATTTCGGTAGTGTACATTTATAGGGAGAGTATGGCCATTTCGGTTACCACCTCTAATGGAGATGTTGCATGTGTGAGGAATTTGCGATTTGACTGTTGATTCTTATGTAAAAGTTCGCGAGAAACACGATGGTGACACTGGTTTTCTCTGAAATCAACTCCCAAGCTCAAAAAAGCTCTCAAGTTGAGGCCGAAATGGAGGGGATATCCCACGCTATCCTGAGAGTCCACCTCTACGTCAAAACAAACTCTCCATGCAAAGATAGGGAGCAAATACATTGACAGGGCTGGGCTGCCTCTTTATTTGGGAACTCCAAAACTGAATACACGGCATCACTGCTAATGTATTTACTCCCTATCTTTGCATGGAGAGTTTGTTTTGACGTAGAGGTGGACTCTCAGGATAGCGTGGGATATCCCCTCCATTTTGGCCTCAACTTGAGAGCTTTTTTTAGGCTTGGGAGTTGATTTCAGAGAAAACCGGTGGCACCGTCGTGTTTCTCGCGACCTTTTACATAAGAATCAACAGTCAAATCGCAAATTCCTCACACATGCAACATCTCCATTGACTCAGCCATCTTAGGCTGAATGGAGCCTTCTAGGGCCCCTAAATGGCGGACGCTGAGAGTAAATGTAAATCCAAATGACTTAAAATGTAGTTTTCTTTGCATATCGCAACGGGAACATTAATCGAATGCGTTATTACGACGTTGCGTTGGAGGAACTTCGGCAACGTCTAAATGTCAATACGGTGTTTTTACCTAGCACGTCAAGGATTGCCAGTGTAATTGATTACGTCACGACCGAGAATCTTTTGAACGTTCATCAGCGAGTAATTCAAACGGACCAACCCTTCACTGATGCGATCATTTCACTGACGCATCATCAAAGCAGTCAATTCATTCCCCTCTGTCCTCCCCCGCGGAATCTGGCATAATTTGCCTCCTCTCATCAACGACCATAATGTCAACCACTCTTAAACTCTCGGGCGAATCATCCCCCCTCGCTGACTTAAATCCGCTGTCTTAAAGGCAAGGGGGAGGGGAGGGAGGCATTCTCGGTATCTTTGTCTCGCCGATGGATTTTTACGCGAAACTGGCACGCAGCCAATAGCTGCCACTTTTATTCATGAAACCAGGCCGTGCTACGGTGAGTAACGCCAAACCGTGCAGACAGCGGTAAAAGTAATAGGTTGAAAAATTACCGATTATTTTTCGACATTCGACAACCTCGCAGATGACTGGACCGTGAGAAGTATTCCTCCGGTCCCTCCCCACCCCCTGGCCCTTGAACGGGCGTTATGGAATCGAGAAACTTATAGCTTAAGCGGTTTAAAAGGTTTGCAAAGTTGACTGATTTAGACGGAGATGCCGATTTTCTTCTCGCTGGGGAAACGGTTTTAATAGGTTCCCTCTGAAAAATCTCACAACATTTTCACCAAGAATGACATGGTTTTCGCGTCAAGGGAAGTTGCACGTTGTACAGACCATGAGTGATGTCAATATTTACCTACAATATTGTCCTGGACGGGAGAGAGTTAACAACAACCTAAGTGTTACTCCTCCCACGGCACTTCAGAGTATCGCGAAGTTAAACGAAAGGTGGTTTGCATCACGATTGCCACAGACTTTAGAAAATGAAATCCCCTAACATTTCCCTGATTTCCCAGACATGGTTTGGTGAAATTCCTTCACAATTGAAGATACACAGGATGGTTAAAAAGACATAATTAGAGATAGTTTTCAGACATTTTGTACGAAACGTCAAACTCATTCTACAAAGCAAAAAACGATTACTAAAAATATTTTTCCGTGACGTTTTCGTCATTTCCCCTGGCTTTTTAAATTACACAAACTGACTGCCGTGGACGCACGGGTCGTAAGACAGTATGTAGGAATTTTTTCGCCAACGTGCGTTAAAAATTCAGCACAAAGCTGAAAATCTCCATACAGAGGGAAAAAACTCACACACAAGCACAATTTTCCCACAAACAGCGTTTTCTTCTAGTGTTGCACCAAACGGTGTATCTCTTTGAGGGAAAATTGTGCTTGTGTATGAGCTTTTTCCCTCTGTATTGAGATTTTCAGCTTCATACTGAATTTTTGACACACGTCGGCTATAAAATTCCGACATACTTTTTAAAATGTCCTGATAATAGAGATGTTGCATGTGTGAGGAATTTGCGATTTGTCTGTCGATTTGTATGCAAAAGTTCGCGAAAAATACGATGGTGCCATTGGTTTTCTCTGAAATCAACTCCCAAGCTCAAAAAAAGCTCTCAAGTTGAGGCCAAAATGGAGGAGATATCCCACGTTATGCTGAGAGTCCACCTCTACATCAAAACAAACTTACTTTTATACACAAACAACACTTTCTTTGGAGACTCCACAACTGAAAACACGGCAACCCTGCTAATGTATTTGCTCCCTATCTTTGCATGGAGAGTTTGTTTTGATATAGAGGTGGACTCTCAGGATAGCGTGGGATATCCCCTCTATTTTGGCCTCAACTTGAGAGCTTTTTTTGAGCTTGGGAGTTGATTTCAGAGAAAACCAGTGGCACCATCGTATTTATCGCGAACTTTTGCATAAAAATCGACAGACAAATCGCAAATTCCTCACACTTGCAACACCTCCATTCCCGGTTTTCCCGGTATTCCCTAACTGTGGCAACCCTGCACATACATCATCGAAACAGCGAACTAGGCTCATTTGAGAATGGGCGAACACATGCATGAAGAGGCTCGAAACACGGCGATCTCATTAAAGCGCCGGGTTGTTACACTGCACAAAGAGCAAGACTGCCAAGAAAACGCGCTACGACGGTTAGAAGCTCATTGCGATTAACGACCTTGACCCATTCAATTTCACTTTCTGAGATTCGCACGCGTTGTGCGGCCGAAAAGTCGTCAAGATTCCGTAACAGCTGAGCCTTAAATTGAACGCATTTCTGTCAAACGGAACTATGTGCATTATGACGTGAGCCCTGTTATGCACATACTCTTATGGATCTCAGGGCTCATGTCTTAATGCACATAGTTCCGTTTGATAGAAATACGTGCAATTGGACACTTCATCCGTGGGAAAATCTCCCGCGGTGGGTATGAAATCCAGCGTGTCGCTTGCACCGAGCAATGAGCATTCTGCCGTCTTGAGGAAAAGTGCCGAACAAACAATTGAATGTTGCCAAAATTCCTCTCGGAAAATATTAATTTTCGAGGAAAGTTGTGTTTAGTTACCCTTGGAATTTTCAGGTTTTTTAGATCAATTTAAGAACAAAATCCTCTGAAAAATCGGAACGTAAAAATTCCCAAATTTTCCTACAAAGTCGTGGTTTATCGAAGGAAATCTGGCAACGCCTGATGGCTCATACGGCGCTCTCCTTTACTGCCGTGTTAGGGAAGAACGCCTTATGAGCCTTCAGACGTTGCCAAATTTCTTCCGAAAACCCGAATTCACTAGGAAAATTGCGAATATAATAATTCAAAATTTTCAGACAATTTTGTACGCAATTTAATCTAAAATATTTGAAAATTTCAAGGAAAAATATGCATAAGTGTTGCCAAAAAACCCGTTTTATCAAGAGAAATTTGGCAACTTCGAATGTTCATACGGCGTTCTTCCTTAGCGCGGCAGTTTAGCACGGCAGCATTGCGGTGGTGCGCACAATGGATCGAGTCAATCAGAGAGGTCGGACACGAAATTTGTGACTAAAACTGCAAATTTTGATGTTTAAATCGTCACATTTTAAATTTCAAGGGATGGGACTACAGGGAAATTATACGAGGAAACCAATGGAACCGCTTTTAGAACCTCGAAGTTTTGTATAGACGGAGTTATGAGCTTCTAAAGTTTCCATATTTTGTCCGACCTCCCCCATTAACTCGATCCACTGTGGTGCGTGGCGACTGGGAACATAAATATCCGAGCCAGCTCGCCGAGACACCTGAGTTACTGTTCTGACTCGAGGTTTACCTTCTTGAACCAGAGGGAGTGAATTTGCAGTGCGCGCTCGAAACCGTAGCATCCGCTGACAGCTATGAAATGTAACCACGACGGCTCCACACGAAGTCTACTGTAGTCTCTTGTCTTTCAGTTGGAGATGAGTCTTTGAACTGTGCTTCAATTAAACCATTACCTCTGTTTTACCTTTTCGAAACATCACGCAGTATACGAACACGATTCACGGACGGATTAACGGACCGTTACAGTCACTTCTTGAATAAAAATGAATTAGTTGAAATTTAGTCGAATGAATTAGGATGAAATGGCGACGGACGTTTTACTTTGGATGCTGAGGCCAACAATTCTTCTTACCTCAAAACTTGTCGTACTTGAATTTTTTCTTGATGATTGGACATATTGATGTGATCTAAGTGTTGCCTCCGAGACAGGAAACTTGAAAGACGCGGGTCCGAGTAAGAAAAATGTCTTCATTTCTGGTGAGATTTTATTTAGCGAAGCCAAAGGACAAGTCGCCTCCAGTCTTGCGAGTATGCAACCCTCACGACCGCTGTGCTGAAGTAGTTGCTGCTCGAATTGACTACCATCACGGGCTGGAAGCCTTACTATGAAATGGCGACACACGCTGATTTTTTTTTAAAAAAATTGGCTGAACGAGTGATTTCGCCTTATTTGCAGGAAAAGGAAACCCTACACCGATGAGAAAATAGTGTAAGGTATGTAGCAACTGATTTTCCCGTTAAGAAACTTTCCGCCCTTCAGATCAGCACATTCCGTGGTTATCAATAGTTGAGAAAAAAACGATCAAAAAAATGCCTAAACAACCTTACGACAACAGGACTGTGGTAAAACAGTCAAGTGCCACTCGGATTCGAGATCCCACTATTCATAGTAAAGGAGTTCATTATCAACTGGACAAGCGACTGGAGTGACCAGCATCCTCTCTACTTCGAGATACGTACGGAGGGGCTCGACCACGATTCCACAGTCGCACGGAATAATCCCAAAACGCAGGAACGCTTAATGAAAAACCCTCGGCCTCGGCAGAGTCCTATCATTTCGGGAGGCGTTATTAATTCGATACATTATTGTGGGGGAGGGGGGGGGGGACGCAATTACTGAAAATAACGCCCGAGTGGAATCCGAAAACTGAACCGCTGCCGTACAACGGAAGAACGCAGTATGAGCCTTCGGACGTTGCCAAATTTCCTTCGACGAATCACGATTTTCAGAAAAATTTGAGAGCATTTTTCTTCCGATTTTACGGCGGATTTCATTCGTAACTTGCTCTACAATATCTGAAAATTTTAAGACGAAATATTCATAACTTTCTTCGAGATTAAATATTTCCTGGGAGGAAATTTGGCAGCGTCTGAAGGCTCATACGGTGCTCTTCCTCAGGACGGCAGTCGGAGCTCCCCGTCGAAAATGCACTCGGGCGGAGGATACGTGAATGGTGCTTTGTTTTCGCGGGCGGCTCGCGGGGAACGGTTACATCATACGAGGTGAGCCGAGCCCCCCCCCCCCCCCCCCCAAACCGGTGACCCCCGTCGCACAGTGGATCGAGTCAATTAGATAGGTCGGACATGAAATTTTCGACTAAACCTGCGAATTATGATGTTTATTTCGTCATATTTTAAATTTCAAGGGGTGCTTTGAGAAGTAAATTTTACGAGAAAACCAATGAAACCACTTTTAGAACCTCAAATTTTGGTGTAAACGGAGTTATGAGCGTTTGAAGTTTTCAAATTTTGTTCGACTCCTATTGACTCGATCCACTGTGCGTCGCCGCGGTCCGGGCTTCGGGATCGGATTCCACGCGACGCAACTCGCAAGACACCGACGGCGGGGTTGCCGTGCGCCGAGGGATTCAGTGGCGTGGCGTGAAGGATCGATTATCGATAGCTCGCCATTTGAAGCTATGGTAAAGAATCGATTACTAAGATGTTCGCTGCGAACACCCTGATAATCGATCTTTAACATAGGTTTAAGTGGCGAATCAATCGATGTATCGCAAAGCACGCCACGCCACTGGAGGGATTGGAGTCGCTGCAGATGCGGATCCAGCAGACTTTTTCGAGAAATTGGAGAGGTTCAATTGGTAAACAATAATTGCATCAAGACAATGTTAGTTTTTTCAGCTTTTCCAAACCAAAATCACGTATTTTTAAGGACTCTTGCAAATAGTTCAAATCGGTGGTCATTAAGAAGTTTCTCACCAGTATCATCTAAAATTGATGAGACATCACACTATTCATCTTACACATTCATTGCTTTCCTTCGTTCTCTGCATGTGCAGAGTGTCTACTAAAACAGACGGGCCAAAAATCAGTACTTTTACAGTACTTTTTCAGTACATTCCCAAGAAATTCAATATACCTCCACAGGGCCGGATTCACCTGGTTGCCGCTCATGGGCCGCCTGTATTTTGCCGCCCCCTTCTCATTCGTTCTGAAACTTCAATAAAAACCATCACGCGAACGTGCCGGAGGGGTGGGGTGCATAAGACACGTTTACTAGTGTTGGACACATTTTTTGCAAAAAAAATGTGAAAAACATAAATGTGGTTTAATAATTTTAACTTCCGCCGCCACGCCGCGCGCCGCGCTGATCGCACTGTATTTGGCGCAATGCGTGAAGTATTCATGCAGTCTTGTAGGCGCTATGCGTTTTCCGCAGACCACGGCTGACCGCACTGTGTTTGACGCAATGCGGGAAGTATTCATTCAGTCTTGTAGGCGCTAATATGTGAATCATGCCGACCGCCGCGCCGTTCCAGGCCAAATTAGGTGTTGGTTTCTCTCTTAACTCGACTAATTAAAGGTGCTGCCTCTTGTATCAGCGAAAGACGACAAAATTAGTATACTCTCAGGAAACGAGAGATTTTGTCACCTTTTCTCGTTTGTAATTTTTTTCGGAATCCGATTTTTTTATAACTGCATTTAAAAAATGTCAAAACTTGCCGCCATGGGCCGCGGCCCATGTGGCCACCATATAAATCCGGCCCTGTACCTCCACAATAGAAAAATTCAGTACTTTTTTAGTACCTCCATTTGACGAAATTCGAAAAATTTCAAATACTTGAATTTCTCGCTCAAATTGAAACAAAAATGACAAAAAAATGAAAAAAATTCCGGAATTTCCGTACTTTATCAACACTTACAGACCCCCTACAAAAAATCGGTATCATTTCCAGACTTTCCGGACTTGTAGACACCCTGCTGTGTAATCAACTTCAAAACAGCCAAAATGTTGCTTCGACACACCCGCGATAAACCAAAAGCCAAACTGCCAATGATATTATGCTCTCCGAATCCTAGCATTTCACAGAATCTCTTAATCTACGAGTCTGAATAAATTTAATTATTTCCGGGGATATTAATCATAGCATATGTAGTCGAACTCGAAAATTATTTTTCCCCGTATTTGTTTGAGGCCGCCTCGCCGAGGGCACGCAGCGCCTCTTGGACCGGACCAAACGGAACGGCCAGAGGCGAATGCCTTTTGACAGTAGTGCGCCTGGAATGCCTGTATATTCTGCCGTGCTAAGGAAGAACGCCGTATGAACATTCGGCCGTTGCCAAATTTCCTCCGATAAAATATCTATTTTTAGAGGAAATTATGGATGGATTTTTTCTTGAAATTTTCAGACTTTTAACGTTTAACCACAAACGAAATCCTGCAAAAAAATGGAGGAGAAATATCCACAGAATTTCTTGAAAATTTGTTATTTGTTGAAGGAAATTTGGCAATGCCTGATGGCTCATATGGCGTTCTTCCTTGGCACGGCAGTATTAACGGCAATCCTCCGAACTACCATTACGCGCAGGGCGTTAGCGCGTGTGTGCGTGCGACCTGAAAACTACCGATTCCGCCGATAATTAAACAAACACGATTCGGTATCAAACCCGAAGCAGGCGCGAGGCAATAAACGAGTAGGAGTCTGGGATCGTGGTCCGGGCGTGAAATCTAATCACAGCGGGCCGTTTGGCTCCTGATTACGACTTAAAAAACACCCGGGAGAGCCTGGAGGGGGGAGGGAAGGGGGCGTTAATCCTCACCAAGTTCACTTTAGCACGCAATGATCAGCTATCCGAATAGCAAAGGTGGACCGCTGCTGTTGGACGGTTGCCAAGTGGTGAGGAGAGTAATTGGCGGCAGGGACGATAAGGGAGGGGTCATCGGTCAGATTGAAAGGAGCCGGGCCCTTTCTGCGGGCTGGCGTGTCGCAAAAGTCTCCAGCGCTGTAGATCATTTTCAAGCTGCTCGACGAACTTTTAAAAGCGACCTTTACACACGGCACAAATTATACTACTCGTGTAATCTCACGGCTTTAACCAGAGTTAAAACGGCACAATCGAGGATGAGATCCACAAAAAGTTCCAAGGCAGTATATTTTGTTGCTTTTTCTTTTTTTTTTTTGGTGGAAAGATAAGACATGAAAGGATGAGCTACGTAAAATGCAAGTCAGCGAATTTTGTTTAATTTTGGTTAAATCTCTGCACTGGAAAAAAACCACATTGGATCTTCAGTCCAGACTCTTGAAAACATTAACAAGAAAAAATAATCTTGATTCAATCCGATGTTTGCTTGAATCAAAACGAAATCCGCTTAAATTAAGAGGCTTGGTTCTTGATTTAAGCTAGATTCTGATTGAATCAAGAGTAATTCTTCTTGTCGATGTTTTTAAGAGCCTGGACTCTAGATCCAATGTGTTTTCTTTTTTTTCCAATGTGAACTTAAATTGACTTTTCTCACCTCTAGATGAGAATCAGATCGGGGTTCAATGTTGGGATTCTAATACTAAAAGTGGAACTGCCCATTTTGTTGGTTACTGATCATCACTTGGCCGGCAAAGAGATTACTTTTGGTCATTTCTTAAAAATTCAGTTTGACTCAGACATTAAAAATAAGTTTGAACGAAAAACTTTTCTGTACCTTCAAATCAAACATAGAAAAGTTTAACCTTAAAATTGCGCGAGAGGAAAATCGGTGTAGGTTGATTTCCACGAGATCGATACGTCTCATCACCATACTTTTTCAGTCACTTAAGGGCCGAAATCTTAATTTTTTATGAAATGCAGATCAGAGTGACCATATTCCACACAAGCGTTCCAAATTTTTAGATAATGACGAATCAGTTCTTATTTCGACCATTCATCGATCGAAAGCCACCGAGATCGTACTTAAAAGTCCTGAGGGACGATACCCTTTAGGCAGTTTATATGGTACCGGAGCACGAGGCTAAAAAAAAATCTGATAAATGTCTCAGATTGCAAATTATGAACGAGCTGTTTGTTATGCAAACGAAGCTTCAAATCTAATTTTAAACTCATGATGACACAAAAGACGACGGAAATTATACCGCAAAAACCCTTTAAGCTGCCTGCTCATTTATCTTAATTTTCTTTAATTTTCCGGCTGAGGGCTCGCACTGCTCGCCGTTGGCCGCTGCCGCACGATCCGCGACGCACAGTGGATCGAGTCAATTAGAGAGGTCGAACATGAAATTTTTGACTTAAAGTACAAATTTTTGTGTTCATATCGTCACATTTTTAACTCTAAAGGGTGCTTCTCAAAGAGAATTTTACGAGAAAACCTATGGAACCACTTTTAGAACCTTAAAGTTTTGTATAAACGGAGTTATAAGCGTTTAAAGTAGCCGAATTTTGTCCGACCTCTCCTATTGACTCGATCCATTGCGCGACGGTGCGCGTGGTGGTCTCTTCGAAAAACGTCGTATGAACCTTTAGGCGTTGCAAATTTCCTTTGATGAGACACGTATTTCCTGGTAAACTTGTGAAAATTTTCCTTCCATTTCTTCAGATAATTTAAAATAAAAGTTCCTGAAAATTTCAAGAAAAATATTCATAACGTTCCGCAACAATAAAAATTTTGTCGAAGAAAATTTGGCAACTCTCGAATGTTCATACGGCGTTCTTCCTTAGCACGGCAGTTCTCATCTCCTTTCCTTTTTCCACTGACCGAATTAGAGGACACAAAGGTCCAGTATCATTATTATACTCTTTAGAAAGGGGCTATAACGACACACAAGTTTCTTGGGCACAATTTTCCGTACTCCCGAACGATGGGTACAATTTTGAGTAGGATAGTTTCAGAATATTTACTTACGTGTGCAGAATTCTTGGAGGAACTGTTCAAATTAATAAGACGTGTATAACTAGATAAATTTTCGTACATTTTAGCTCATTTCTAGAACTCGATCGGATGAAGAAATGTTGCATGAGTTTAAAGCTTCTCTCAAACGGTGGAAAAAAGCAGCATGAAAATGACTAAAATACGTAGGTGGAATGTTGACGGGCCAGTAAACCTCTGACCGCTTTTCCCGCATTTCAGTGAGAACGTAAACGAAATAGAGAGGAAAACAGAAAAGGGATTTCCATAAAAGGGTTGGTAACCTCTCAATACCATCCCTTGTGTTGAATTACAAAAAGGGATTCGTGAGAGGGAGAAATCGATAAAACACTAGACGGACTCTAGATGGATTGTTTATGTTCAGAGGAATCGCACTCTTGTTCGTAACAATCATTTAGATAGATTGGATTTCTAACTTAACGGAAATAAGTAATTCTCCAACTCTTGATTTTATTTTAACCAGAGGAAACCAATTTTCTTAGGAATCAAGGGTCTATAATTATTGATAGACTCCTTAATCTCGATCCTTAAGCATGCATTCGATTCCTTCATGAGATTTTAAAATAAACAATTAGACAACCTGGAAAGGAAGCAGCTTCTCTGTGCTTGTTCGGCTCCTGGTGTCTTGGTAACTCCAATTAACAGCTATGAACGATTTTTTTTTTTTTTTTTTTTTTTTTTTTTTTTTTTTTTTTTTAAATTTTGTTTTTCCCCTTTTATCTTGGAAGAGAGGAGACAGACTGGATAGGCAGAAAACAAACAATCAATACTTCTGCGGTTGATATCTATTGAAGTGTCGAACACAAGTTTTCTTTCCATAAGAATTAATGTGAAATTCTAACGACCACTTTCGATTCGCAGATCCCTTGTCTGCGATAAAAGTTGTTTACCTCTCGCTAAAATGTTCAATTACACCAGTTCGTCGTGTCCAGTGAATGCTGCTTCCGTCTTATTAAGAACTATTAAAGTACCTCAACGATAATGATTGAGCGCGCATGTATAAAAGAGGAAAGAGCCCTTCATTCTGCCGTGGATGAGGAAAATCACAAGTAGAACATTATTTGAATGTTGCCGAAAGTTTCCCGATAGAACATTCACTTTTTAGGGAATTTAAGAACATTTTCCTCCATTTGAATGTTTGTAAAAGAATCGATTTTGGGTGAGGCAGGCTGCCTCACGAAAATCCTGCTAAATGCCTGTGCTTGAAATACCCTCAAGAATCTCCTCTGCGGGCTGATTATTGAAATTGATAGACAAAGCAATAGACAAAGAAGACAAAAGGGATAAGGAGGAATCCTATTGGTGGAAGCGGGTGGTTGCATGTTGCAATGGACAAAGGAGGCAGGTAATAGACTAACTAACGGCAACTGACAAGAGACCCGACACTTAGTCTATCATTTTCCCTCTTAGTCTGTAAAAACTACCAGTTTCAACCAATGAGATCGCTCCATACTCCCTATGAGTTCTTTGTCTATAAATTTGTCTATCAATTTCAATAATCGGCCTGCGGGCCGTGCTGACGAAGAACGCCGAGTGCATTCTGACGTCGCCAGAGGAATTTGGTGTCTTTAAAACCCAGAGAAATCAGAAAATATTAGGAAAGTCGATGTTATTTGGAAATCAAAAAAATGTCGGGAAGATTGACCCAGGATCAGGAAATTTCGAGTGCGTTAAGCATAATTTCTCAGTCTTATGCAGTTAGTAGCTGATAAGTGACAAAAAAGAAAAAGATTCGAATCAAATACGTTGATTTGTACAATGAAACCGGGCGGAGGAAAATCCTGATTTTATCGGCCCAGGCGGCGTCACCGCGCTGGGATGCTGCGATCCAGCGACGAGGACCAGTTTAATTTGTAGCGCTAATTATTCTCCAGGACGCGACACCTCTTTTACGTCTCCTCTGCTCTGCTCCTGAGGACCACTTGGTTCGGTCGGCGACTCCACTCGGTCCGGATGAGCTCTAGTCCCGTCCCGATTCCCGAAGAGCAGCTTCGGGACGTCTGGGTCCGTCGTCGACCTCCCGTCGCCGTTCGCCTCTTCGTGACGTCGCAATCGTCGTGGCGCTACGCGTCAACCCGTCGATGATGCAGCATCTTTGCTTGGCTGCGTGGAAAACGCGAAGCAGCATGATGCATTTTTTGATGACTTCAGTCAAAAAATAAAATGCGCGCCTTGCAATGTAGATCTGGCTCGAAAATGCTTGGGTTCCTTATACGTTTTCGGGGCCTCCCTATAACTGGAACGATTTAAGCAGAGCCACATCAGCTATCGCCAAATTTAATTGGGCAATTCAATTTTTCACATGAAAACGGTTGCGCAAATTTTCGTGCAAATTTTAGTGAATTTTCAGCACACACTGGAAAAAAAAAACACATTGGATCTAGAGTCCAGACTCTTGAAAATATTGACAAGAAAAAATACTCTTGGTTCAATCGGATTTTTGCTTGAATCAAAACGAAATCCGCTTAGATTAAGAGGCTTGGTTCTTGATTTAAGCTAGATTCTGATTGAATCAAGAGTACTTTTTCTTGTCGATGTTTTTCGGAGTCTGAACTCTAGATCCAATGTGTTCTTTTTCCAGTGCAGTACAAAGCATATTTAAACTTTCACGCGAGATCACAAACTTTAAAAATGAAGATGAACGAGAAATGAGTCGCATAATGAACTCAAACTTTCAAATTACCTTGATATTTACAAAAAGGGACAAAGTTTCGGGAGCCTAACTGCTCCCATCTTCAGTAGGTGACGACTGAGGCGCTCGTAGCGCACCCTTCGCACAAAGCACATTCCTTAAAATTTTCAAAGGAATCCGCACAAACGTTCCCTTCTAAAAAATTACAAACATACTCGAAGAATGAATCTAAAAAATTAAATTACAAAATTAAAGTTGCCAGAAACTGATGTGGTTTAGTTTATTTCTGATAAACGCGCTCCAATTAACACTGTATTTTCTCGACGGGTTTGATAATTTTTAAAAGTATTTTAAGTAAAGAGAGATGCGCCACCAAACACAACATAACAAACCATCATATGTTGTGGGCGCTAAATCTCTTACTCGCAAGAGTGGATGGTTGCTCATCCATCCGACGCAAAGGCACAATGCGTTCACCTCCCTGAACGCATCCGGACCTTTGTTTTTCTTCAGATGATTGACGGCTTTCCACAACAGACAACCAAGTTGAAATTAATGAGCAGCTTACCGAAATACGCACACGCACTTACAGACTGAAAGCCCGTATGCGTAGAGTTACAAGCTGTACATATACTGAACATATTCCTCATTTTACTGAAAGAGCTAGTTGAGCCTTGTAAATGGTGTGGATTTATCAATCTACAAAAATTAAACGCGGAAACTTTACAGGGAGCAAAAGGGCGGAATATGAAATTTTAAGCACATTGCGGGTTAATTAGCCCTGGTAAATCACATCACCGTCTTAAGAGTGTGAACGATATCAAGGTCGAAAGATAAAAACGATTAACTTCTACCAGCGAGGAGAAGCAAAACTCGCATAGAGGAAAAAGCTTTTAAAAAATGTTCTGAGGTACTCTCGTTACCGATTCCTTTCAAAATTGATTTATTTACATCCTGGTTGAAGGCCGAGGAAAGATTTAAATAAAAAGAGGAGCTCGATTTAGACGCCAACGCTCAAGTTGCGGCTAACACCTACTGTGCTCACAAATAACATCGTATGCTCTCACCTGCAGATTGCTGAGCTTATGCAACTGCATAATTATTTCGCGCAAAATAAAAACAAACCATTTATAACTAACTGAACAGCATCAAACCAACTGTACATTTCACGTGCGTAGCCTAATTTTCTTTTGTTCTTCTAAAATACACAAGAGTAATAAACATACGCAGCATGATGCTTACAATTAGATATTTTCCGTGATTTTTTTTCTGGGTTACGAACAGATCGCTCGAAAAAACTCGCATCTCAACGTAGAAAAATCTCTAATCGCTGGTTCGTCACAATCTGTCGAAAGTATCACAAGCGCCATGCGACGTTTCAACATTTCCGCCGCCATTTTATTTTTTTACAGAGATATTGTTCAACGAAGCAGCCCGAAAATTTCACTGAAATTTATTTGTGCTGCAGATCAAATTCAGTAACGTATTCAAACAGATTCAACCAACAATGTCTTTGTAAAAAAAATTAAATGGCGGCGGTAATTTTGAAACGTCGCATGACCCTTGTTATACTATGGCCGGAAGGTGACGAGTTAGATTCCTAATAAGAAACGGCAGGAGATTTCGAACGGAAAATTACGCTGGTTTTTCTTCAGATTTCATTAACGAAACAAAAACATGTTGGACAGGAACAGCACAGTCTCATTCTTTTCAAAATCGAATTGTTCGAGTCAGTTCCGAAACTTTGAAATGAAATTATTTTCCTTCGATGAGGCGACGACGGCTTTAGGGCTGAAATTGTGACTACAAAGACATTAAATTCAACCGAAAAACGACAAAGCAGCACAATATCTGGAGCAAACACATGCTTCGAGCTACGCCGAATTTGTTATCACGACATGACTAGCCCTTCGAGGCGAGGGAGGTGGGAGTGAGGGGAAGATCGAACGCGTTGGCGGATTTCTCTCTCGGAAGAACACCATATGAGACTTCGAGCGTTGCCAAATTTCGTTCGATAAAAAACAAATTTTCCCGATAATTTATAAACTTTCCTCTCTAAATTTTTCACAAGATTATATTTGCGATGTAATCTAAATTATATAAAAACGTCAAGGAAAAATACTCATCCTTGTCCTCAAAAATTAAATCTTTTATCGCTGGAAATGTGGCGGAATTCGAATGTTGATACGATGTTTTTCCTTAACACAGCAGTATATGTAGTGACATGTGCGCATTTCGGTCGGGTGGGCCGGGATAATTCGCGAGGCGCGGATTTTGGCGAGAACCCTCCGATTGAAGCTCGGTCAAAACCCACGCGGACGCCCGCCGCGCCGCACAGTGGAACGAGCTAATAGAAAGGTCGAACACGAAATTTTTGGCTGAAATTTCAAATTTTGATGTTTATTCCGTCACGGATTCAATTTCAAGTGGTGTTTCTGAAAGAATATTTCACGAAAAAACCAATAAAAACCACCCTTAGACTAATTTGTTTCTTATTTTCGAAAAAATAAGCTTTCAAAGTTTCCAGTTTTTGTCCGAATTCTCCTATTGACTCGGTCCACTGTGCGCCGCGCCGCTGTCGAATTCGAAGACTGCTCCGTTTTTTGCTTGTTTGCCGCTTCGTCCGGCAAAAAATCCACAGCTGTCGCTCGAGCCCCTGGAAAAGGCGAGCGAAGTTTGACTTAAACTGGCAGATGTCGGCCTCCTAGGGTGTAGTGGTTGCAGCGCTTGCTCTATAATCGGGAGGTCCCGGGTTCGATTCCCGGCCAGGCGACCCGAGTTTGATGGTCTCAAACAATGGTTGCCTGGGGCTGGTTCAGTAGGGACGGAGAAGGGATGGGACTTAAAGCGTGGGATTAGCCCTTGTGGGCTATTTGAAGTAGTAAAAAAAAAAAAAAAAAAAAAAAAAAAAAAAAAAAAAAAAAAAAATAAATGCCTGTAAAAGCAAACTTGACTTGTAGTACTGCTGCACTGCACTTAAGAGAAAGAAATCAGCATTACGTAGCAAATAACTGATTTCATGGTAATGATAAGAGACCATCCGAGGGGAAAGGGACGGGAGTCACGGATGCACACATTTCAAGGGAATAAGATTTTCTTCAAGTGGGGTCAAAAGTTCGGTATTTGAATTTTCGTCGGAATGCGCACCACAGATTCCCAGATTGTTCTTGGCGAGGGGCTGATTTCATTTCTTTTGCCAATGGAGATCGCGTGAGGTTGCATTTTAAGTCAGACGATTATGAGTCTCGGGGTAGAAGTTCATTATGAATTTGCTTATTCCCTCAAACTATCATAAGTATTATAAAATTTCGTAGAATTTTCGGTGGCTAGGTATAGAGTGCGCAACAAAAAACTTGTGTACTTACACGCAGAAAGCTCTGAAACTGGCTCATGATTAAGTTTCATTAAAAATTTCAAACATTATTTTTCAATATTATTTGTCACACTGAAAAAAATAGTTCAGTTCCCAGGGCTCCTGCACTTCTTTTGTAACAGTCACAGAAGCTTCCGTTATGAGGCCAGAGTACTCTGTTCCCACAACCGAAGTTCCGTTCTCACATAACAGAAAAATTCTGTAAGTGTAACGGAGAAAGTGCAGGAGCCCTGTGAACGGAGGGTTCTGTCGTCAGCACCATCTATTTTTTTCAGTGCACTTGTGGCACTTGGGCCTATTAAAAAAGTCTAAGAAATTTTTGTTCCAAAAATTTCATAAATTTCTACCCTCTTCGTCCTGGACGCAATGAGAGTTCCTGACCAGAAAATATTTGGTGGACATTCCAATTGCCACCCCGCATCCGTTAGGACTGCAATTCCCGATGCAATTCGCGGGGCGCCGGCCGCGAAGCGACAACAGCGCCACACACGAAGCACCCAACGAACACTCCATCAAATTTTTAGCCACTCCACCACTACACACGGCACCAACTCGGACTCCGGCCCAGACGCGTATGTTGATTCTCACGAATCGATAGCGACGCAACGCCCGCCGCCGCGCCGCTCGTTCGACACAACAGTCAACCGTACGTAAACACCGCGGGGGTGGGACGGGGGCCGACGGGGGGGAGAGGCAAGCAAGGCGGGGGGATGGGGGCGCAAAAAGTGAGTCGACTCGCCCCGAGCCCCGGGTCTCCAAATTGAGTTAACTCTCCAGGTTACGATAACGGCCGGATTCTTGCTCCAATGTGTTACTCGAGCGAGCTTTGACCCCGAAAGGACTTTCGCGAGGGGCGAATTTAGAGGGAAAGGTTGCGAAGGTACAGGAACAGCAAACAAGTGCGGAAAATTTCGTCGCTCTACAGGGTGATACAAAAGCCTCGCACCACCAGCTGCAGGCATAACCCCTGTAACTTTTGAACAAATTAAGATAGGGACTCACAATTTTGTGATTGCTTCTAGGTCAATATTTTCAGAAATTAACGACTTTTGGGAACGCTCAAAATTTTAAATGGGCCACTCTGAAAAGGAGCAAGCACGCTGGCGGTTACAAGTTGGTGCGTAGCTTTTAGCTCACCTTGCGCTAGCTATCTGGCCCTTTATGACCAATTGACCACACTTACTATTACAAATCGAGGAGTGAAATTCGATATCGGATTCAGTACATATAGCGCCCAAAATCCCCGAATAATATAAATGCGAGGTAAAATTAGCACCGTAAAAGCGTATGACACTCCACAAGAGGAGTAGATTCAGCTGCGTGATAGTGTAAGTCACTCCATAAGAAGCATGAATTCCGCTTTGCACTCATATTACCCGCGGTTTTTGGGCGGTGTATAGGCTTCTGCATAGAATTTCACTCCAAAATTCTTAACAGCGTACTAACTGTCACTTCTCTGATGAATCGTGAACCTTCAGGAATGCCACGAAACATCTTCAAACATTCCCAAAGACAGAAACTGTAGCAATTTCAGTTTTCCTGATCCTGAGACGAATTTACCTAATTTTTCCGTATCTACGATACACGGCGAAAAATGTTCTCAAAGCGTCTATAGGGCGTCCTTTTAATATTTTTCACATCGAATTTCTTCTCGAGACAACCGAAATGCATATTCTTGTTGCAGAGAGCATTAATCCATTGAGACTGGGAGATCCCGGTTGTCTCAACCCGATGAGGAAAGTATTGAAAAGGCGTGTTCCTATAGATGCTCGCTCGGAAATTTGTCTCCGTGTTAAAACTTCCAAACAAACTATTTTTTTTCCAGTTTTAACATCCACCAATCCACGAACTTCCTTTACGAGCTTTCATCCTCAGGGGTTATTAATATCAACTTTTTTGTTTTGAGAATCATCTCATTTACGGCTGTTCTTCCAATTTTAAAACCGGTTCCTCAATTTGTTAGACCGGCAATGATGGGCCTGCGGTCTAACCGTGAAATACGCGAACACGGGTACAACGAACCGGTTTGGTTTGACCCGTGTTTCAGTCCGTAAGCAAAATCCATTCCCGTTGCGATTCGATAATATTAAAGAACGAGGAATGTGGAATATTTGTGTGTAAAAACGGACCGCAGCACTGCGACTGGTGTGCGTGGGGTCTTCGATTTGGGATGATACATTAGTATTTCCGCACTTCGATGGCCATTTTCTCTCCTCGCGGAATTTGACGCGAGAGTTATTTCACCAGTTCAGCGGAGAGATGGAAAGGAAATATGATGAAAGAAAGCCGCGGGAGGATTATTTTGTGTAGAAGAATTAAAGCAACATATCTATGTTAGGAAAAATCTAATTATTTTCGGCTCAATGGCAAAATTAAAGCATCTCAACAAAATTCAACAACGAACGCTCGCCAAGAGGAAAAAGAAGAAATTGGGAAAGGTGAATAAAAAGAGGAAGAGGAAGAGACAGAAAAAGGAGGGAAAAGAGAGAGAGAGAGAAAAAAAACAACAACAACAACAAAAACAAGAGGAGAAGGATGAGGGAGAAAAAAGGCAAAAGTACAATAAACAGAAGAAGAAAGAGAAAAAAGGAACAAAAAGTGGAATAGTAAAAAGAGAAAGAAAGAGAGGAAGAGGAGGAAGAAGGAGAATAAGAGAAAGAAGAAGAAGAGGACGAAGAAGAAGACGAAGAAGAGGATGAGGAAGAAGAAGAGAAAGAAGAAGAAGATGGAGAAGAAGAAGAAGAAGAAGAGAGAAAAGGAGGAAGAAGAAGAAAAAGGAGGAAGAAGAAGAAAAAGGAAGGAAGAAGAAGAGAAGAAAAGGAAGAAGAAGAAGAAGAAGAAGAAAAGGGGAATGAGAGGAATACTGACGGCTAGTAGCAAAATAGGTAGTTATACATTAACGCCCAGACAATTCCCAAGTAATTGCAACTTCCATAATAACAGTACGCCTTCCTAACCCGTGTTTTATTCTCTCGGTGAAACTAATAAAACAATCGTATAAAAGTTCCGGGGCAAGCAGCGGCGCCCCGCGAAAAAGAGTTGGAAAGAAACGGTCGGCGGTTACCGACCTCCGCCGCGACAAATCCTCCCCATCCGGCGGGGGGTGAAAGGGGGGAAGGCTGGGGGTGTGCCAAGGACCGAGGGGGTACTTTTCTCGTATAATGGTATCTCGAACTCGAAATTTGACCCAGTTTTTCGCCCGTAAATAATTCCGCATCCGCACCCAGCTCCAGCGCCACACAACATCCCGGCGTCTCCTAACCGACTGAGACGAAACGCTGCCGCCTCTCTCTCCTCACACCAGTTTTTGCGAGTTTTCTTGCTCGGGGTTGAATTATCCACTCGAAAGGGGATACTGCCGTGCTATAGGGAAAACGCCGTATGAGCCTCCAGACATTACCCAATTCCCTCTGACATATCATGAATATCCGGGAAAATTTGTGAATATTTCTCTTCCAATTTTTCTCGTTATTTGATCTGAAGTGTCTGCAAATTTCGATGGAAAGTATTTATAACTTTCCTCAAAAATGGACATTTTATCAGAGGAAATTTGGCAACTCTCGAATGTTCATACGGCGTTTTCCTTTAGCACGGCAGAAGAATCGACCGCGCTTGCTTGATCAAGCATAAGGAAAATGGGCTTTACGATTAAGGTGGATTTTCAGAACCTTGAAGGACGATTCGGTATTGAATCGATCGATTGATAATCTCAGGATCATTGGACATTTCTTCAAAAAATTGCAATTTCTCACTGTAGTGAGAAACACAGTGGATTCTCTCATCTCACACACAAAAAGTTTGACCAAGAAAAATTTTGAAATACCTAACTCCTAAAGTGAGTTTGTAGTGAAGATCGCAGATTGTTTAACCTCTCGATTGACGCTTTTCACTTTGAAGCTGTTTAAAAATGTTTCTAGGTCTTTGGTTTACAAATATATAGCCCATAACTTTCTCTCAATGAAGGAGTCTTCTTGCCTGATTTTATGTACTTAGGTAGATATTCTCACTTTAGTCCTCGTGAAAAATTCCGCCATCGACACGCTATCGGCTGCCGACAGAATTGAAGAATTTCACCCCTGCATGACATCAGCGCTCGGAGCTTTCGCATTTCCCTCCCTCCCTTCCCCGCACGGCCGTCGCAAAATGCCCTGATGGGGAGGTTATAGAGGGTGAATCCTATTCTCTGACGTCTGGTGAAGAGCTCGTGAGTGCCAAAGAGCGATCCGATAGGCACAAAGCACCTTTATTTACGCCGAGTTTTCCTCGACGTTCCGCGGAGTCATTATCCGGGGATCAATCGCGGGCCGTTCCGATAAGTGACGAATCAAGCCACTTCTGGATGCTTGAGAATTTCGTTATTTCACGGAGGAATTCCTGAATTACGATAATGAGGGGATACAAATTACGATAACGAGAGGTCGTTAAAATTTCAGGAGGGCTTAATAACGCCGTAATCATCCTGTCCGGGGGTTGAAATCTGAAAACCTTCTTAGAGGAACGGAAATCGTGCGCCTCACAATACTGCCGTGCTACGGAAAAACGCCGTATTAACCATCAGGCGTTGCCAAATTTCATTTAATAAAACACGAATTTCCTGGTAAAATTATGAATTTTTTCCTTCCAATTTTTCAGATAATTTTGTCCGCAATGCCACCTAAAGTCCCTGAAAATTTCAAGGCAAAATATTCATACCTTTCTTTGAAAATAAACATTTTATTGAAGGAAATTTGGCAACTCTCAAATTTTCATACGGCGTTCCTCCTTAGAACGGCAGAATACCCGTCATGGATTTCAGTCTGAAACATTCTGGAGAAGTTAGCCGAAATCTCGTAGAAAAATCCAGTATCAGTTACAGGGTGTTTACTAACATTTGTTTTCGGATTTTACTGATATTTTAGTCGAGCTTTCCTGATTTTTTCCGAGAATTCATTGGCACTAGTTTGACTTTAAAATCAACCTATTAAATGATATAAATCAAATATTTGAGAAATGCTTGAACCACTCAGAATTTCCTGAGCCATGACCGATTTTTCTGATATTTTCCAAATTTTACAGACAGTAGACACCATGAGTTACAGTGTCGTCGATTTTTTTTTTTTATTCCAATGATAACGGTAGATTTAACCAGGACAATAAAACTGAAACCACCGAAATGACATCGAATGGTGGTCTGCAAAAACGACCGTAATCGATTTCGGGAACTTTTGAGTTACTCATGAAGAGCCTCTCTACATATACTGAAAAAATGTTCACTGGGGGACTGGCTTTGGGTACGAATCCCAAATATTTCTTCTCCTTGGTGTGTGTTTAGAAACTCTCCTTCAATGAGGATTGTAACACTGGCAGCCCAAAATTACCAAACATGGATTACGGTCGTTCTTGCAGACCACCTTTTGATTGTGGGTGAGACTACAGGAATACTACAGGATTTCAGGGTGGCCTGAGATGCACCATGGGCATTTTAAACACTGCGATCCCTGTGATTCAATTGGAAAGGTGTGGATCATAATCAATCGCGAATTGAGTTCCACCCGAGGGAGCGAAATTGCCACTTTGCACAAAAAGTTTTCCTATTTGAGAATGTACGAAGGAGAAAAGCACATAAAACCGTTAGCCAATCTTAAATAATTAGCCAGTCCGGTATTGCAAAACCGCAGTCTCCATTTCAGCGCCTTCAAACGCTACCCCACGCCGACCGCTACAACGCGACGTCGTCGTAGAATTAATTTTCCTTCCGATAACGTTCCTTCACAATTAATAAAACATGGATTTTGATCGATTATTCTGAATGAACGGCAACAACGCTCTCGACTTTTTCGGTCAAAACACGCATTTGGTGTGAAATTACAGTGCCCTTTACCTGGCTGGTCTAGACAAAAACTGGAAGTAAGTTCAAAGCCCAAGACCGAAGTTTGAAGCCGCGCTTCTGCTACATCAGGACGAGCGTTGCCAATTTTCACGTAAATTTCATCTGAATTATATTGTTTATTCGAAATAAACGGGCGTATTCTCGACAAAATCGGTGACGATGCTCCTGACGAGCTGAATAATCGAAAAAGTTTCGACACAGCGAAGTCTTCACCTGATAATTTGTACTCAGCGCGGTGTCGAAATAATTAGGTTGGGAGTTTTCGTTTGGGTTTCCACTCGAGTCGCCTGTCTAGATCTAGAGACTTTGTCGTTGATTCTCGAAGAACGAGTTTTGATACAACGGAAAGGACAGGAACTGGGAGGAATCTCACGATGTGCAGTGAAGGAATTTGCCTGAACGTCATTAACGCGCCGTCGGTGCGGAAAAAAGAGTTCTGATGAGATGAAACCTCGGGACGAGCAGCTTAAAGTTTTTAGCATGAGCTTCATGTCACGATTTTAGTCTACTTAATGACAAATCCAGTCAAAAAAACATCCAGACGATGATATTTTATGTCATTTTTTGGAGCCCGATCGAGAGACACCTTTTGCATTATAAACTTTAGGACACGACCAATGAGAATTGCAAAAACAGCATGCATATTAAAAAGGATACAAATACATTATAAATAAACTTGACGAAATATTGAGCGTCGAGAAGGGTAATGGTATGTCCACCTCCGACAAAATTGCCTTGAAAAGAAAGTTTTTCTGAACGCGCGGCGATTTTAGGAAACCTCCTAGAAAGATACGGAGGAGAATGTTAAAGATTTTTGTGCCATTTTGAAAAACTTTCTACGCTAAGTACAAGATCACAATATGTGAATGATCCCTTCGTGAACACAAGTGACGCCAAGAAAAATGCCGCACTCAACATAACGATTTTAAAATTTGCGTTGTGGGGATATCACTATCAGGCGAAAATACCATTCCAGAAGCCTAGACAAACTAATTGAGAAATGTTCAAAAAATGATTGCGGTTGAGAAGACTGACTAAAAATCTCAGAACCGGCAATTTTAAGTTAAACGACATGATACTACACTCAATGCTCAGCTGAACGACCCTGAAAATATTTCTTAAAGGTATGATGGTTATGCGAAAAGGGTACTGTAAAAAAAAATCTGCGTCGGTTCAAAAAGAAGTAAAGAAGATCGGTATACCACTTCGACACACATATAGAACGCACTCAACACCAAGAAACGATATTTTTTAAAATGTTGACTTTTGACTCTGGGACTTGTTGCAGAGCGTCACATACTAACAGCGTCAAAAACACCGAAAACGTAGATGATCAATCCCGATAAAAACGCGAAAAGGCACACTCAAAAGCGCGACATTTTTGGAAATTTTGACTTTCGACTCTAGGACTTGTTGAAGAGCGTAACACACCAGAGTGTCAAAAACACCGAAAACTTAAACTATCAATTCCGATAAAAACGCAAAAAGACACACTCAAAAGCGCGAGACCGCTGCAAAAATAGCGCGCTAAAAAGACACTGACCCGAAACCGAGGAATATTATTTCCACGACCTCAACTTTTAAGTCTAAAGTATGTTACGAGGACATCTAAACAAACGTCTGGAGTGTTCAAATCAACCGATTTTGGAAAATCGCGAGAAACACACACTGAACATTTGAAAACACTCCGTGGAACACGAGAAAAACAGAGACTCGGGACGGGGAGGGCGCGTACACGTGCGGCGCGTGGGAAAGCGGGCTACCGGGTCGCGGGCCGGATCGACCGCCACTGAACCCACGCCAGCCGCGTCTGGGGCGCAAGGGATGCCAGGGCCCGGGAGGGGCGCAGCGGCGGCCCGAGGGGCGAGGGGAGAGCGCCGTCTCGAAATTTTCAGTCGCCGCTCGAGCTTGAAACTTCGCGGGCCGCCCGATCCCGTTTCGACCCGCCGAACCCCGGCCGCATCCCTTGCACGCTGCACTGAGCCCCCAACGCAGGGATTTTCGCATTGAGGCCAAAGGGCTCAGCCACTCTCTGCCGTGTTCGGGGAAAACGGCGTATAGGCATTCAAAAGTTGCCAAATTTCCTCCGATAAAATCTTTATTTTTTTTAGGAAAGTTGTGATCCATCCCTTGTACGCTGCACTGAGCCCCCAACGCAGGGATTTCGCATTGAGGCCAAAGAGCTCAGCCACTCTCAGTCGGGCTCGGGGAAAACGGCGTATAACCATTCAAAGGTTGCCAAATATCCATCGGTAAAATCTTTATTTTCTCGGAAAGTTGTGCATATTTGGATTGGGTTTAGCAGAAAGTATCCAAGCCACATCAGCTACTGCCAGATTTAACTGGGCAATTTAATTTTTAACAAGAGGACGTTTGTGCGGATTCCTTTGAAATTTTAAGGCATTTGCTTCGTACTGTGCACTGAAAATCGAACACAAATCCGCACAACCGTTTTCATGTAAAAGATTAAGATAGTATTTATACATTTAAGACAGTATGACTGTATAGGTATACCAACGTGCATTAAAAAAGCTGAAAATCTCAAAACAGTTTGTAAAAAATTGAAGTGCCGAATTTTTGGGAATAGCTGATGTGGCTTGGTTCCTTTCTCCTTAAGGTGGTCCATTTTCCTTGAAATACAGAAATTTTAAATCAAATTGCGAACAAATTTTTTTGGAAAGTTGGAAGAAAAAGATTCAGAATTGTCCCGGTAGATTAATTTTTTATCGAAGGAAATATGACACCGTCTAAGGGCTGATACGGCGTTCTTTCTAAGCACGGTGGAACTGACGACCGATGTGAGGATGATCAAGAGTCGAGGAGAGTTTGAAGCGTCGCAGTGGGGGCTGCGGTTTTGCAAGTTTCTTCTCTCGTCATGGAGACAATTTAGCGGAAATTTCATTCGGAGGCGAATCTGAGAGGGGGCGCCGGGGCACACGAACGAGTTAAATCTCCCTCTTGGATCAAGTAAAGACAAGACGATAAGTTTCTGATGACACTAACGAAAAAGTTGAATACAATGGGACAAAACGCTGATCGTCAGCCGTCAAATATCATATTAAAGGGTATGGACTTCACGCGAAATTCTGCTACTTGTTCAAAATTGTATTTCTTGGTTCTTAGTTAACGAGCATCAATTGGAAAAATCAGTTATGCAATATGCACATATCTCCAAATCGTTGCATCTCCGATTTATTGAACATATATTTTTTTCAATTTACCTGATTGAAATCTGAATACCTATATAGGAAACCGAAAGTGCAGACAATTGTTTACAGAGGAGAGTCCTCCAAGAAAAATTCAATGCCTCCACCGAAACGCTTCGTCGAACAGTTAATTTGTTACTAGCCAACGTTATAAATTTGACAGATTTTGATATAAAAAACCCAATGGGCCTGTTACAAACTTTTGCTAGAGCAAAAATAAGAGTTGTTTCTTGTAGATAATGCCTCAAAAATCACGATGAGCGCATCGGCAAAGTCTGAAATGCACTCATAACTTCACAATCTGCGTAAGAAATTTGCGTTTTTTTAAGCTTCCCGCTTCAAAAACGATACTACGGCGTAGGTGAACATTTTGTTAGAGGAGTCGCTCCATCGTCGGCGATATTCATCATGGCCGACACTTGCGCGCAGTTTTGCGCGTAATTCGAGGAGAGTTCAAGGTCAATCAATGCGGGCGTGGAAAACATGAACGTTAAAACACGCCGATTGTTATCTGGTCTAATCCAGTTCAGGTATTATCTCGTCCCATCACACGTGTTTTGGCGGATTGGCGTCGGCCATGATGAGTATTGCCGACGATGGAACGACTCCTCTTACAAAATGTTCACCTGTGCCGTAGTATCGCTTTTGAAGCGGGAAGCTCAAAAAACCGCTAATTTCTTACGCAGACTGTGAAGTTATGAGTGCATTTCAGACTTTGCCGATGCGCTCATCGTGATTTTTGAGGCATTATCTATAAGAAACAACTCTTAGTTTTGCTCTAGCAAAAGTTTGCAACAGGCCCATTCCCTAGAAATTTTGGCGATTCCAAGTTTTTGAAACTCGTAAACTAAGAAATTCTAACTTGACAATTCTTACTTATAATTTCTTTGCTGATAATTCATGACTTAACTTATAATTCAATAACCAGGGGCCTATACTTACGTCACACGACCGCTTCGCAGTCCAAGCTACCGAAGCGCTACGCGCCTCAGACGTTGTACATTGCGCGTTATTCTTATGATTTTATATCATAGGGTAATAACAGAGTAACCTAAGATACATACGAAATTAGTGGTTAAAAACAATACAGGAGAATGTTCCTCATCATTATTATTCATAATTCAAAGATCCTACTTTTTTAGAACTATTTCCTCTTTGTCTCCTAGCTTCGATCTACTTGGAGATTAAAAATGCACATTAGAGTCTACCCCCAAATTTTTTTCAACATTCCACTGGACCCGTTTATTAACAGCCAACTTCCTATACCCCGGTGCAAAGCTCAATGAGACCTCGTTTCATACACTCTCGAATTAACGCGCTCGAACAGCGGCAGACGGATTGACGTCACCCCGATACCCCGCCCCCCAGGGCCCGAATCACGTCGCGACGGCAAACAAGCACAAGCCGCGCGCCCAGGCCGAGGGAATTGGGTTAGGTTAGTGCGGCCGTTGCAGTCGGATGCAAATGCACACTGCAACTGATGCTGCGAGCCGGCGGCGGGGGTCGTCGGGTCTGGGAAATGTAAACAGGGGATCAGTGACGTCCAGACGGGTTAACTGAACTCAAAGGGACGGCACACGTTGGGCGGGAGGCGGGGGGTGGCGGAAAACCCCACCACGGCGTTCCCGCCTTCGGTGCCGATCTGAATAATTTCTCACGTCGCGTCGCGCACAGATGATTGCCAGATGCGCGGGAAAATCCGCGAGGTGGAGTCGACTGTTGGTGGGAATTGCGATGTATCGATTATTATGTCATTTAAACCTACGGTAAAGAATCGATTATTAAGGTGTTCGCTGCAAACACCCTGTCTATCGATCCTTTTCCATCGGTTTAAATGGCATAAAAATCGATATATAGCAAAGCACGCCACGCCACTGGACCGTTCCGGACGCAGGCAGGGCATTCGTACCCGGACAAGTCTAAATACGGAGCTATTGAGGCCCAAAACGGTAGCCAACCTTCTGACACGAAAAACACTGGAAAAATTCTGTTGCCGATCCTCAGATATAAATGAGCACCCTTCTGCAAACATCAGAAAATTCATGCAAAAACTTAGACTATACGCGCTTTCCAAACAACGGTTCGCAACAATTGCAATAATTATACCCAGGGGAAAAAGTGTTATGGGCTATCCCCTAAAATTGTGGTACTACCCCAGTTTGTTACATGATATCGGAATTTTCGATTAATTATGGTGATACCGCGATATTTGGGTGAGTAACCCAATTCATTGGGGTACTACCACAGTTCATTGTAAACGTCCATATCAGCCAACAGCCCCTACCTCTTTTTCCGTGAAATTAATCTGGCCAATTTGAGTTCATAGGTTAGCTGCCCTTTTGGGCCTAAGAGCTCCATGACCTAATCTCCAAATATACTCACAAGTTCTTACTCTCCTCATAGGTACTAAGCTCTCAAGTAGAAGATAATCAGAGTTAAAACAGTTTTTAATTTTTACTGTGAATAAGAATTATTTCAGTACGAATACTTAAGTCCTTACTCTCCGCGAGGGTACTAAGCTCTCAAGTAGAAGACAGTCAGAGTTGAAATAGTTTTTAATTTTTACTGTGAATAAGAATTATTTTAGTATGAATACTTAAATATCTGAAGAATACGAGAAACGTCTCTGGACTTCGGCCTAAGAAGTAAACCTACGTAAGCGAGCGCCGCGCCGCGTCATTAAGGCTGCATCGATTCGTGCTGTGTTATTCCGTATCTTTTTTTCAAAACTCTTAGCTAGGCCACTACTTTCAACCCTTTTCATGAGAGCAGACCCTCTACTTGACATGAAAAGCAGGGGGGCTTTTCCGCTGTTTGGTTTTAGATCCAAACACGGGGACCCTTGGGTGGAAAGGACCCTACTCTCACTTTTACACTAATTGTAGAACTGCGCGGTTGTCACGTTAGACTTACTAGTGCATTTATTACATTTTTTTATATCTAAAGGTTCTTAGTAATGGATGCCCTGTTTTTCTCTAACAGAAGAACGTGATCCGCAAACTCATTTACACCAATAAGTCGCATTCGAGAATCGTAACGAATGGATTCTGCTATTTAGAGCTGTTTTTAAAAACTTGATGCTGTCCGAGGCGGTGACAGCTCACAAATATTTGCTAGGGATGGGCTCTTTGAAAATGAATAATATAAAATGGATACCACAGGGCTAGGAAAGATAACTAGAGACTTATTAGGTACTAAAAAAAAAAAAAAAAAAAATGTGCGATGACAGAGAGCTGTGGTGAGCAAATAGAGGGTCGACGAAAAAAGGTCAGGGAAAAGTTCTTATACAATTTGGGGTGATGATGAGAATTAATTCATTGATGCTCTTTCCGGTACAAAACGTTATTGAATAGTTCGATTCGGGCACCTCAAATAGTTTTCATAGAGGTCTTGTGAAAAACTATGAAGTATTTTAAGTCCACGACAGAAAACACATTGGCAGGAAGAAGTTCGGGGGAAAAAAACGGAATGAATCATCCAGCAGTTATTACGAAAAAGAAATTCTAACATTCCACTAGAGCATAAACTTAAAAATACACTTATTTTGGGGAACTCAGTTATCACATTTTTTAGAGAGGAAAAACATAATAGATGCACTATCAATTTGTTTCAATAATCGCTGTTACTCCATCCTGCTACACGGAAAAACGATATAGTGCTAAGCGCTAACTGTTAAGATCAAATTCAGCTATTATGGCAGTAGCGCTGAGCCCTAAAACTTTAGGGTTCAGCCCTACAGACTGTAGATCTCAGCAGTACTCTCAGGCATTTAAAGCCTACGTAATAAGTTTCCGTACCTCAATCAGGGACTTTATAGTTAGAAAGTATCGAACCTTTTGGAAGAAAAAAAAAATTAAGACTTTCTTCTCTCCTTGACTTAACGTGACTTGGTGCCTTTCCGCCGAGCTCAGTCCATCAGTCCAAATCTCCGCAATATTTGAAAAGTTCAAGGTTTCGGAAGAAATGAAAAAAAAGGGAGGAGAGGGGGAAAGAAGAGACCCGTAAACGATGAATTCGTGACAACGCTGAGGAACACTTTGTCCTTATCGTTAATGTCAAACTTGCCAAATTTCGCGAAATTCCCTCCAATTTTTCCCACTTAAACACGCCGGAAAAACACATTCGAAGACATTCTGGCGCCCCGGCCGCGGTCCCCGTTGGTAGGTACCTCGCGTCAGCGGAGAAAAATAACAGCGAGATCCTCATTAAAAACTCCGAGCTTCTTCGATTCCAGGGGGCAGAGGCGGGGGGCTGGGGGCGCCTCCCCCCGTTGGCCGCTCAAGACTTTCGCGGGGCACCGGCAAGGGAGGGGGGCGAGGGGGGCGCAATTAGTTAATCCCCTGGGCGAGGTTTCGCGAGCGCCGAGTGGCTTCAAGAGCGACTACGCGTGTCGAACTCAAACGAGCCTTTGTTTTTCGAGCGCGGGCGATAAATATTTGATGTCTCGCGCGTCTCGGAAGCGCGAATCCGGGCGTTACGTGGCGGGAGTTGATAGTAAGCGCTTTTGAATAGGGCGCGCGCCGAGAAGAAGCGTTCTGTCGTGTTACGGAAAATAACCGTAAGTGCATTCCGGGATGAGCCTTGAGACGCATACGGGACTATGCTAATCGTGGCTCATGTAGAAATCCGCGTACTGCTTTATTCCGGAACACGGTAGCGATGCGGAGAAACTGTTGGGCGTGAGCGGTTTTGCTCGCGCGATAAGTTCTAGTGGCGTGGCGTGCTTTGCGATGTATCGATTGTTATGCCGTTTAAACCTATGGAAAAGGATCGATAGACAGGGTGTTCCCAGCGAACACCTTAATAATCGATTCTTTACCGTAGGTTTAATTTGCATAACAATCGATACATCGCAATTCACGCCACGCCACTGGCGATAAGCGAGGTGCCAAGCGCGTAAAAATCAACCCGGCGTTCTAAAGGTTTTCTGAATGCATGAATACTTTGGCGCCAGTTACTTTCTGAAAATGTGAAGGAGTGCAAATAGGTTTTCCTGTACTAACGCATTTATTTCTCAGGAAAACCTGGGCTGAACTTACAGAATTTTTAATTTGGACAGCAGGTCGTCACTATTAATCGCTAACATAAAAGCGAGTCTAGAGCCTCCTGTTTTACTTCTCCATGTGATAAAGTGAGGCAGGAGACCGGCGTTACAGAGAAACAGAAGATGATGGACGGGGAAGAGGCGGGTGGTAACTTTACTCAGCACCTTATTTTCTCACAATTTGGCACTGGCTAAGCTGGAACGTGCCAAGATATTTGAAAGTGTTTAAACAATGCATATTTCTCACATTCGGGAAGCTATGATTATGATTCTGGATGAATAAGTAGGGTGAATTTTTATGCGTCTCTACGTAAACAAGGAAACTGTTGAGAAAGGGGGCTGTTTCGTGGATTACGAGCTGAAAGAGAATATGTATATTCTTCTCTAGCAGTTAAATTTTCACATATTTTATAGGTATTCTAGTAAATTTAAGGATACGATAAAAAGTTTCGAGCATTTTTCGGGTGGAAATAAGTGGAAAGATCCAACTCGGATTTCTGAAAAAAGGCAGAGAATAATTATTCCTCTATATTCATTGCGACCAAACGTTAGTAGGCTAGTTACTCTTAAAATTATACCCAATTTATGGTTCTGCGATTGAGTTGGTCTTGTTCGACGGGCGTAAGTCCAAAAGCTCACGAGCCCTAGCGCTCGGCCTAGCGTCCTGCGTGATCGACGAAAGCCAGGGCTCATGATTTTTTGGCCTGGGGGGCTACGTTTTCTGACCGCTTTGCAACCTATAGGCGTTATATGCTCTTATCATTTTAAATTGCAGAGTAAGATTTTGCAACAGATACGCTCCAACTGACGCTCTTCTCGAAGATTGATTACTTTGCAAAAGGGGTCGTGAGCGAAAGTAGTCTTGGTTTCTTGACAGACGCTTCTCTTGATTAAAAAACAGAGCAGAAAAAGGCGGAAATTGTTCGACTTAAAATGATGGAACTGAGTGAGAGTGGCAGTGCCAAGCGCAGGGTTCAGAATTTCAAAAAGTTGCATAGTTGTAGGGCATCTTTGATTTCAGGACGTAAGTCGTGCAAGATTTATGTGCGTTACTGCAACCCTGTTTGAGAGTCTCACGCAAATATGAATAAGCGCTTCCGCTGCTTGGCACCTGACGAGGGTTCGCAGGAGAAGTGCGTGCAAATTGACACTAAACTTCATCTAGCCTAACTCTCTTGACAGCTTTGCAATCCAATCGCTTTTCCTTTTTAGGTAGATTCTTAGGGGAATACTACGTACCTAACGACCTTACGCCATCTAAATCCAACTGGCTTTTGTTTTACGACTCCTGAGTTTCAGGCGAGTGCTAATCTCATCACTACTTGACGATGCTTGGGTTTTTGTTCAAACTCTATTGAGGAACAGGAATGCACAAAGTTTTCGACCATCCCATTTTCTTCAAACTAGCCTTCCACATTTAAAAGCCCCTTTTCCAAAGAAAGATAAAGGTTCAAAAAGATGATTTTTTAACGTGTAATCTCAGCTTGCCGAAGTTTTGCGAAAAACGCGATTTCCGCGATCAAACGGGTCGGCCTTCCCATTTCAGAAATCCTTTGACGCGGTCTTCCCAATCTTTAAAACCCCATTTTTGCAAGCGACGGATCGCGAACCACTGGCCCTCTGCTCCAGAAAGTTCGACATCCTTAAAGTTAGACGCAGGGGATCTAGACTGAAGACTTAAAAATGTCCCTCCAGCCTCCAGTTATAAGGTGATGAGTTTAGTTTAAACTTTAAAAAATTGCAGGACTTTCCGAGTTCCATTACGCCAAAATTTTGAGACTTTTCCAAGGACAAGGGGCCTGAAAATGCATTTCATGAGGCTTATTAAGTGCAAAGTTCGAGCTCTGCTAAAAAAGCCCAGACGATCGGGGCCGTACAGCGCAAGGGCTCGATTTGAGAGGCAACCCTTTTTAACCTATTTCTGACTTTTCCGGGTGCGGTAAAAGTTACCAGCTGTTCCTTGGCTTTTCACGAGCATGTCACACGCAACTAGCAAATTTTTAGCAATATTCAAGAATTTGAGGGCATTTAAATTAAATCCCTTGACCGTCTCCGAATTTCCGGCTATATACCGGGTGTCCATAAAGTAACTGAAAAGTGGGTATAACTTTTGAACAAAAAAAGATAGAAGGTCGCGGTTTGTGGCATTCTTCATCATCCAAAGGGGGAAATTTTTCGATGGGGGGCTTTTCCTGGTGGACCCCCCTGGGGGGCCCCAGGGGGGGCAACTTCAAAAATTCAAATGGCAACCCCCATTTTTTTAGACATGATTAAAAAGAACTTAAAAAGACAAGAAAAATGGCGCAAATAAAATTAAAATCGGATATTTCGTTCAAAAGTTACAGCCGGTCAAAGTTTTAAATTGACCACTTTTCAAAAAATCGCCGATGAGCTCCAAATTATCGGAAAAACAAAAACAAACCGGGAATGAAAAGTTTGAAAAGTGCTTTTTAGGAAGAGGAAAAACAACTGACGTTGTCACAAGTCTGGATGGCATTGTTTCAAAATAAAATTTCGGAAAATTCAACATGGCGGCAAATTTGAGGTAACGCGAAAAATGAAAATTCCAGAAACTGTTATCTTTCAAATACCCTCTAGTTTAAGGAAATCAAAGGTATCAACTTTTATTCCTTTATTTGGCCAAGTAAGAGCAAATTTTCTGACTTAAAAGTTGTCAAGCGGGGCGCCTTCAATCGTTGGAGTATGCGGCATCACAGGATTAAGTGTGCTGTCGAAAAATGAAGCCGATGTGAAAAAGCGCTCCTCCTTTGGGATGCTTTAGAAATGTTTGAGGTCCTCCTCCTCAAATTTAACGAGAAAAAAGAAGAAAAGTAAAATTTAGCAATTTTTACCCACAAACTTGGCGAGCCAAAAAAACATGATTTATCTGGTGGGGTAGGGGCGGTGGACATTTTTGACATTTCTCTCTCTGAAATTAAGAATCCAAGAATAATTTTAATTCTCTAACTCCTGGCACTCCAATTTGGCAAGGAGGATATCTGCTACGCTTCACCGTGTCACCGATCAGATAGTGCATCAGATGTTACCGAAAAGATTGGTGTCTCAAATCGTAAGGTTGAGACTGTCAATAAGATAATCTCAATTCAGATAATAATCAAGAGTAGAACGGCGTCTTCGGAATTGGAAGCGTAGCAGATATTCTCCTTGCCGAACTTGAGTGCCAGGAGTTAAAGAATTAAAATTATTCTTGGATTTTTAATTTTCAGAGAGAGAAATGTCAAAAATGTCCACCGCCCCTACCCCACCAGGATAAATCATGTTTTTTTTGGCTCGCCAAGTTTGTGGGTAAAAATTGCTAATTTTACTTTTCTTCTTTTTTCTCGTTAAATTTGAGGAGGAGGACCTCAAACATTTCTAAAGCATCCATTTTTCTTGTCTTTTTAAGTTCTTTTTAATCATGTCTAAAAAAATGGGGTTGCCATTTGAATTTTTGAAGTTGCCCCCCCTGGGGCCCCCCAGGGGGGTCCACCAGGAAAAGCCCCCCATCGAAAAATTTCCCCTTTTGGATGATGAAGAATGCTACAAACCGCGACCTTCTATCTTTTTTTGTTCAAAAGTTATACCCACTTTTCAGTTACTTTATGGACACCCGGTATATCCAATTGATCCGACAACGTGTGACTGTGGAGCCACCAACGACCAGGCAGCAATGCGGTGAAAAACTGAAAATTGCGTGAGGCATGAGCTGTTTGGTGCTGGCGGGGTCAAGCCGAGGCTGACTTTGAACGTTCAAAACTCGGCACTGAGGATGAAAAGACGCAGCGAGTAGACGCAGCGAGTAATCCTATTACGCAGGGCTACTCGAGGAAATCCGCTGTGGCAGGGACAGAAGGACATGCTCCTTAATCTACCCTCGTTTCGCTTTCTTTGAAGGCCATCGGTCACGAACTGCAACCGCCCGGACTGACACTAATGCCAGTGTCAAGTTGCAGCTTGGACTCCGAGTAGTACGAGTGAATTTATAAATTCATTATCAGAGTACCTTTGTGCGTGCACTGTGCACTTTGACTTGCCAACCGTCGTTTGAGGTTATCCTTCTACAGGAATCATCTCGAAAATTAAAGTTCCTGCGAAGAAACGCGGAAAACCTTACCTTCAAATAAATTAAACTACGTGGAATAAACCACCTTGCATGAAACCAGTTCTAAGAAATGAGACTGAAAGGTGTAAAAATTACGAAGAATCTTCCAGCGAAACAAGAGCGTCATTTCAAAAAGCGCAAATTTGAGGGGGAAATAAGTTGTTGGGAAGAGGTGATGTTTTATCAAACCTCAAATAGTATCTATATTTTACCTGAGTTGTCTCCAATATGGAAATACGTCTAATTTTCTGAGAAGGAAAAAAAGAAAGTATTTCTCAGCTCCCCAAATGATGCGTCTCGAGGCGGGAATAAGGAAGATTGAGTGGACGTGCTTAATCTAATAGGAGCTATGTCTGATGGATACATGTATAAATTCAAAAAGAGCTATGAGCATCATTGATAGAATTCGCGAGTTTTAAATTTTCCGTTTGACTTGGCTTATTTGCGCATGGGTCCTATTAGCGTGATTACGTCCAAATGGGATTTTGCGGGTGAACTTTCAGTTGTGGCTTTTCATTATTTAAAAAATTAAGCTGGGTTTCACACGACTGGTATTTGAAAAATTAGTAGCTCGATTCTTCCGCACAAAATTCAACCTGACTTATCAAAAATGATTTTCTGGACGCGCATGAATTCAGGGTTGACACAGAATTTAAAACAAAAATTCAGGACATTCCCCGGATTCCTTTGACATATTTTGGTGGAATTCCTTGGAATTTGAAGAAATGCCAGATGGTTAAAAAGACATTATTGGAAATAGGTTTCGGGCAAAATTTGTTGTTCGAAACGTTAAACCCATTCTGAAAAGCAAATAAACAAAACAATTTTTCTCTGGCATTTTCGTCATTTCCCCTGACATTTCCAGGTTTTCCCTGACTTTTAGAATTCCCTGGCATTTCCGGTATTTCCTGACTATGGCAACCCTGAATTGATATATTCTCCTTTTTGTACAGACTGTAGGTAAACCTGTGAATAAAATATGGATTCTCCCAACAAAATGTAAAACATTATTTTACGCAAGGGGCAAAAAACGGAAAAAAAGTTCAGGAACTTACTTGGGCTCAACAAGCGAGCGGGGAGGAGGGGGAGAGGTGAGGCATCGCGAGCCCCAACTCTGTCCGCTGTATCCAAAGGTCGGACTGACAGACACGTTGCTCCCACCCCAACTCCGGGTCCAGGTTGCCTGTAAAACAGAAAAAAAAACCTCTTTTAAAGGGTGAAAAA
>NC_092795.1:50763968-50802690 GCF_918797505.1 Bemisia tabaci
AAAATATTTCAACTATAGCGTTAGCAATTTCATCCAATGTCTCGTCGCTTTCAATACTCTCATTTTTATTTTCATAATTTTTTTCTGTTTGACTGTCATTTTATCTAACAATTTTTATCCACCTTTACGTATTACTTATTTTCTTTTTCTCGTAAAATCACTTTAAATTAGATTTTTCTTACGTAAGAAATATACTTTTCAATATGTTTTTTTCAATACGTAAGTGATATTCAATGACATACACAAACATAAATTTCCGAGTTGACTGATTTTTTTGTTTTAACTATGACAAATGAAATCGTTGTATACCACAAAAACATGATGCAGATACAGTTTAAAATGCATAGGTCAGCAAACAAGAGATTATGATGTGCGTGTATCTTTGAAAGGAAATTGCTGATAATGTTACACACGCATTTACCATTTCTTTAGGTAAAATTCCATAACTTCTTTTCACTTTAACTACTTTGATTGTATTTATTTTCAATTTGTTACTTTTCTAGAGAAAATAAAACCACATTTTTAACCAATGTTTTAATATGATTTATTAATATTTGTTTTGAAATGTAAGGAAGTTTCATACAGATATCAGACTAAATAGTATTGTGAGTCAAAAGGCACCTATCTCCATTTCAGTTATTTCCATACCTTAAAAGAGAATAATGTGCTTTTCTAAATGATAACAATGTAATTTGCAATTTTTGGAACTCTATTTCTCATGACCGTTGCTAATGCAGATACAGAGGACTACCAGTTTTGTCTGTACACATGGAAATGTTATTGAAGATCTCCAAAATGCCAATAATAAGATATTACGAAGAGTGAGTAAAGTATCATATGGCTCTGCTCTGAGGCATTGACACGTTGTTAAAAATATAGAAGTTCACTTCTTTGCTACTCCTGGAATTTTGCGACCGTCCCATCCAGTGCGTCTTAAATAACGTAGTCCAAATCAATCAGAGTTAAATAAATAAATCTTAGTTCATTTTGTCCTCGCGATCAGGGACCGTTCATAAAATACATAACGTTCTAAGGGGCTGGGAGGGGGCCGAGGAGAGCCTTACGTCATTTTATTTTTACATGTTCAAGTATGGGAACTTGAGTTAAAAAGGCATTATGAGTGGGAAAGAAGGAGAAGGAGGTTGAAAAGTCTGAAATTTAGCGTTACGTATTTTATGAACGGACCTTCAAGATGACCTCTTCTCACCTGAGATTCACTCTTCCCATGCATTTACAGTTCCATCGAGTGTACTATATTTTACTAATGTCCAGAGTCATTTATTCTCGCTCTCAGTAGTATACGCACTACTCCTTTTTTGAGCACGGAATTATTTAACTTCGAGTATAAGCGGCCCATATCCAACAGTGTGTTCTAGCGGGTTGATTATTTAAATCGATAGACAAAACTTTGGACACAGCATACAAAGAAAAAACGAAGCGATCCCATGGTTGAAACGGGTGGTTGTTACAGGAAAAGGGACAACGATGCGGGCTGCCAATTACTATAGAGTCATTAGTGGGTCGGTTTGTTACTTACTTCCTTCCTCCATTGCAACCGACTGCTTCTATCAATAGGATCGCTCCATTTTCCATATGTTGTCTTTGTCTATGTCTATCGTTTTGTCTATCAATCTCAAGAATCAGCACGCTGATCACCATAGTGACGCTGACTTTTCCACAATGATCGGGATTCAGATTCCTATGAATTTAAAAGAAGAGTCTTGAGCTAAATGGCAGTATTGCCTGCCTCAATCGGAAGTGGGGCTCTGTTCTTCCTTTTCCTTCGAATCATGCTGCTTCGATAGACTTCCGCTCTGAGAGACGCTCGCAAGGAGCTTCCGTCCGACTGCGAGTCGTGGCTTCGCTTCAAGTTACTCGTTTTGCGTGGCCAGTCGTCTTCACCGTCCGAGGACCTAATGAACAGGGAATATTGGAATATTTTTGGAATTTTTCAAAATTATTTTTGATCAAGAATAATGCTAGGATTTGCGCCAACAGAGTGCAGAATTAAAATTTTACTACATTTTCAACTGGGAACCGTAAACTGCCACCTTATCTCAGAAACAACATATGAGGAGCTGTCAGGACAAGGCGCCTAAGTGTAGTTTTTCTATTTCGAGAAATACGTGTTTGAAGTTTCGAAATTACACGGATCCTTATGGCGGAAAGAGAATTCGAACTGACTTTTTGATGGTTAAAAATTGGAATTTGGGAGCAAATTTTCCACAGAATATGCATTAAGACTAGATTTACTCGGAATCACTAATATCTCAATTTTTTAAAAAAAAACTGCACTTATGCGCTTTGTCCTCCAATCCCTCATAAGTGCTATTAGTTTCCTTCAGGAAATAGGTGCTTTTGTGAGTGAGTCAGAGATTGTAATTCCTAATTGCAAAATGTTGTCCAATTGTAACTGATCCCATGGGTAACCAATTCTTTCACCATGTACGAGACTTGCAGTGAAGTCATTCCAAAAACGATGATACGGAGACTTATACATTTATTTTTGTGGCCTAAAAATCTAGCTTGTCCCTACCAGAGGGAAATTTTTACAAACAATGCAAACCCTTGAGATAGTCTTCGATTTCATCACTGAAATGAGATGATTTATTTCAACAAGTCAGAGTAAGGCGATCGACTTTAAAAACTTACCGACTGAGGCAAGGAAATTCGAGGAAAACCTGGTCCTTTCCAAATTCTTCTCCATCTGCTAATGTTTGTGGCAGATCCTTGTTCAAAGTCTCTGGCAGCAACAGAGCCAGAAATCCACCGACTATGCCGAACACACCCAGAACGAGGAACGGCAGGGTGGGGCTTAACACACCCTGAAAAATCATAGTAATTTTTATTGACATCGACCATTTATTAAAGTAATAATGATGAAAAACTCCTACCAAAATTCACTTTGACTGCCGCAGTGCCGTCAACGGTCGAAATTCCAAATCTTAGAATGTTTTCATGTTACTTTTTGATTTAAATTTATCCCATAACATAGAATACTCGCATATTCTAGGCGTCGTCAAGAGATGACTTGGATCGCATTCAGGAAAAAGGAACTAGCACGATTATAGTGTTGTAAAAATGTTGCTGCTTCATAAGTATCAAAAAGCTCTGGCAGAATAGCAAACAGAGAGTAAATATAGAAAAGTTTTTGCTTCCCACCAAAAAATTGTTAATTTTAAAGGTAAATAATTGTGTAAATTTTAGTACGTTACATATATTGAGTATTCTTAAGGGAAAGAAGAAGTTGCACGATTTTAAAAACACTGTAATCGCGCTGGTTCCTTTTTTTTTAAAAATGCGACCCATTTATGTTCAAAGTCACGCATTTCAAATACGATAAACAGAATTTTATCAGTTTCTACACTATTTGTACGGCTGATTAAATTTGTAATTTTGCGCTATGAATCACCAAGCCTTTTAAATCAACCTCTACTTAGTGAGTCAAATATTATTGCACACGTAGTAGTTTTAGCAGCTTCTCGTGGTGATTGGTACTACTAATAAGGTACTATGCTGCGGTTACTACTATTCACCATTACACCCACATTATCAATTTTTAAAGGTGCAGTAATATAATCGAATCTGACCTCTGTCTCATATGCAGTGGATCAATAACATTATCTTTGGGGAGTGTTGTCATAAAATACACCTCGTTACGCCTGCCATGAATGAAATCAAATATCGACGCCTGCATGCGGATAAAAAGTGTTCTTATCTCCGATTGCAACGTTGCACATCTCTACTCGTGTTTTTTAATCAATATTATTTTTTTTTTTTTTTTAAAAAAAAAAGCCATACACAGTTTTTTAGAAGTTTCCAAGAAATTTCCGGAATGATTAAAAATAAAGCCACAAAAAATTTCCGACGCAATATTTTCGTTTGCTCTGATTTCTTTTATTGAACCGAAATTAATTTTACGTGAATCGAGTTTCAGAACCGCTGCAGCGTTTGAACATCGTCCGAGTTTCTGAATCGTTGCAATTAAGATACATATTTACCCTTTAATTGTGCTAAAAACCGGCAGGGACCGTCAAAAGAACTGACTCGCGGTCCTAGTTTTGCGGCGATTTTAGCGTCGCGCAAGCCAGGGAAGGGCGCGCGGTCGAGTATAGAGTCATCTTCACAGTGTGATGCGCCTTTAAACTAGTTAGCGGCAATGTGCCTCTCGTATACCCGTTAGTCGAATAGTTATCGCAACAAACTCTCGCATTACATTTGGTGCAATGCGAGAAGTATTCACGCGGTCTTGTAGGCGCTAACATGCGCTTGACGCCGACCGCACTGTTTGGCGCAATGCATGAAGTATTCCTGCAGTCTTGCAGGCGCTGATATGAGTTTGACACCGACTGCACCGTGTTTGGCGCGATAATTCGTGTTAAGATAATCGCGGAATCGAACAATGGGGCTTAAAATATTTTTTCTGAGAAAAGACCCGAAAGGTCAGGCTTACGGAATTGTAAATGTATTGTGATGATATGATGATATATAGTGATATATGTATATTACGATGATGATGTTTACAATTTGTAGAATAGAAAGTCTGGAATGCATCTTTTGATGCTCCTAATTATGAGCACTTTTACGTTAAGCAAAATGGGTTATTTTTGAAAATTACCAAATAAACGATGAACGGTGATAGTATGCTGGCAACGTATCCCATGATATGAATGAAAGCGACCCCTTGAGCCCTGACTACCGTGGGCAGAAGTTCAGCGGCATATTGGAGTCCCACGCTGTAACTAATGTTCACACTGAACCGACCAAGAACTGCCAGACTAGCTGAAACCGTCCCTAAAATACATTGGCATACAATTAAAAATCATATATTCAAGAGCATTAAATGAGGATGTAAAATTGCGCCGAACATCTAAACTATGTGGCATAATCTTCATCTTAAAACAAACGCTCACACTTTAATTTTTCTCGGCAAATCGCCGGATGCAGAAGGGGTTTTTATTGAGATTTTAACACAGTGAGCTTGTTTAGTAATTTTCAGTTCTTGCATTTTTGAAAATAAAAGGTGTTTTGTTTAACAATATTAGCCCACGAAGCTAGCTTTTCGTGCGATTATAATGTCATAAACAAATTCGGAAAAATTCATGTGAAGTAAAAGCACTCCTTACTTTCGAGAAATGCAAGCATTGATGATGACCAAGAAGCTCATTGGAAGGAAAATGAGGCAATTCTACGAGTATGCCTGATTTTTATTTTCTCAAAACAAATGAAAAAAAATCACAAAGAGAAATTCCGTCGATGAGCTTCCCAAATGAATTATAAAGTAAAACAAGAAGTCTGCAACATCGTAAATTTCGATACTAATTTTCACATTTTAGCCATCAATATTGAACATTTTAGACTTTGTTATTGCAATAAAACTCATGGAATAGAGATTCTGACTTAAGTCTTTTTTCGCAAGCGTGCACCGTATTGCTACCGTACTAAGGGAAAACGACATATGAACCTGCGAGAGTTGCCAAATTTCCTCGATGAAATGTTCATTTTTTAGAAGAGCTGTAGATATTTTCTCTTGAAGATATTTAGATAATTTAGATCTGGTTGCAAATGAAATTCTCTGATAAATTGGAGGGAAAATATTCATAAATTTCGAATGAATTCGTATTTTAATCCGAGGAAATTTGGCAATTCCTAAAGGCTTATACGGCGTTTTTCCTTAGTATGGCAGAATGGAAGCAAAATACGGATCCAGAGTCTGCTCACGCTTGACTGACAGTTGGAACAATCAGAGCATCAGCGTGGCCTCTTGCTCCTTAACGTCCCTCCCCACGGTGACGTCAATGTCCATGGTCGGCAAAAGAACACCGATCCAGGGAAATTCCATTGGATAGAATGGAACCAACAGAGCAAGGCGAGATTTGGAGATTTTGGCGGACTATTCCTCGGCTGACAATCGAATAAGTTGAGTTGCTGTCAACTCTTGTTTATATTGGTTTGAAATTCGTGTGGAGGTTGCGGGTTTAAGGTATTCGTCTTGTCCCGAACGAAGGAACGTAACTCCAAGGTTGCAAAATTGACTCCAAACAATTAACGCGTCTGAATCTTCACTGAAAAAATAGTTCGGTGAATTCGAACTAGTTAGGAGCATATGGAACCAGGTTTTGTTCGGTACACAAGACCGAATTATTCGGTCCTCTGAACCAAACTATAACAATCTTATAATTTGACTCAGCAGACCGAACAGTTTGGTTAGACAGACCGAATAATTTGGTTGTGTGTACCGAACAAAACCTGGCTCCATATGCTCCTATCTAATTCAAATTCACCGAACTTTTTTTTCAGGGATATTTCGTTTTGTCTATGTATCATAATACGTCACCAGTCCTACATTACTCCATGCACTTACGTTTTTTTTTTTTTTTTTCAAAACTTTAATGTAGGTATGATCGGACTGCTAGAAGCTATCAATTTATTCTGCTAAAGTGACTAAAATAGTTATAGCTTCTAAAAACTTACCAAAAGACACGGCAGAGGCCAATAGGGAAAACACTCCACCTAGAACCATGGATAGACAAGAGATCCATCGCCGCCCAAATCTGTCTAAAGTAAGAGTGAGAAGAATGTCAGCTGGTAATTCTGTTGCACAAACTACGGTGAATGTGATGAAGAGATCCAGCCCGAAATTTGAAATATTCCTCACATGACCGTCAAATACAAGAGATGTGAGCATCCTATTTGCAAATACGAGAAATATTCTCATTAAATTCTGAATGCGTAAGCGCACAAAGAAGTGAAGTAAAGTGAAGAGAGCCTTCAATTTTTGAACATGCAACACGCACATCGTGAACATGGAATCCGAATGTTCAAGATTTAACTCTAGGTTTTTACTACCCTCTGATGGCACAAAGCATCTTCAATAAATACGCAAAACGGACGCGAAAGATGCAAAAATGACTAAAATTATTAAAAACATTAAAATCTCCTTGCACATAAAATAAATAAAATCGGGCCGGTTTCGAAGGCTTTCCTTCATCTTCAGCGAAAACCGACTGAACACTTGAGGGGCTTGGAGGACAAGGCGCATCAGTGTAGTTTTTGCTATTTCGAGAAAAACCGTGTTTAAAGTCTCTAAATTATATGAAGCCTTATGGCGGAAAAAAGTTCAAACTCACATTTTGATGCTTAAAAAATGGATTCTACCGGTGAATTTTTCACAGACTTTATTTCAAACCTAGATTTTGTTGAAATCACTAATATCTCAATTTGTTCCCAAACCGCACTCATGCACCTTGTCCTCAAAGCCCCTCACTTGAACTTTTATAACGGTGTCGGGGTCGGACTGTAGTCGGTGTTCGCTGAAGATGAAGGAAAGCCAAAACCGGTCCGATTTTATTTATTTTATGTCCAAGTGAGTTTTAAATTTCAGTCACGAAGCATCTGCGGCGGATTGTTGCAGGTAGGTACTTCGTTTGGAAAATCCATGTAAAAAACAAACCGTACCATGTCTCTTCTCTTATAAAATCAAGTGAAATACTAAAAAATTTCGGTTTGCTGTCGTATTGCATTTTATTAAGAGGTAACTCTGTAAGAAAGACTTTTCCGTACCAGATTACGATAAGTAGTAAAGTGATTTTTCGTAGATGAGGGCTTTTGAAGAGATCCAAAACGGAGTAATTTCTCCCGGTTTCTTCCTCTCTTCGAAGTCTTTCACAGCTCTCCTGGAAAAAAGAAAGGGGGAAAAATATATCCAACAATTAAATTATTACATTAAAGACGTGTCCAAAGTATCTTAACCGAACCTCTTATTTTTTTGCCGTAGCATGTTTTCTCATTATTTGATTTTGCTGATTGTCTGTTCTTGGAAATCTTTGGACCCTAATGAATGGCGTTAAAGCTTTGAACTCAATATTTATTTAGCGAATGAAATGCAACTTACTATGAATTCTGAGTATACAAATGGCTCCACGTGTTTCCCATTCAATTTTTCAAATTTCTTTATAATATGTACTGCCTCGCCAGTCATGCCTCTCGATATCAGCCACCTATAAAAATAATATTAAACTGGTGAATTAGTGAATAAAAAACAAAATATGCTCGTTTTTCCTGGAGAGGAAGCGAGAAAATAAAACAAGGCGAAAAAAACACATCTTTTGCGTGCGTTTCAAAATAGGTTTGAGGAGTAAATTATTTTATTCATCCTAGAGAGATTCGCAGTCCATTTCTGGAAACAAGTATATTTCCTTCAGCATAGCTTGACTCTGCATTAAAAAAGAATTCAGCATAGACATCATTACGAACCAACTCACAAATACAAATTTACCTGATTTTCGACTATGAGTACACCTGGGTGGAGGTACTCAAAGTTCTGGTCGCATTAATCACAATATCTTATGATGCAAGGGTAAGGCTAATGCTACCAGGCGTTAATGGGCCTGTTGCAAACTTTTGCTAGAGCAAAACTAAGAGTTGTTTCTTGCAGATAATGCCTCAAAAATCACGATGAGCGCATCGGCAAAGTCTGAAATGCACTCATAATTTCACAATCTGCGTAAGAAATTTGCGGTTTTTTGAGCTTCCCGCTTCGAAAACGATACTACGGTACAGGTGAAAATTTTGTTAGAGGAGTCGTTCCATTGGCGGCAATACTCATCATGGCCGACGCCAGTCCGCCAAAACCAGAGACAAGAGACCCTCCGCTGGCCTCCTAGCGACAGGTGGAAGCTTTTACTTTCGGGGTTTCAACAATTCCTTATGGACAATTATGAGCGAGCAACAGTCATCACCCTATTTTCGGCTGTTGACTTACCTACATGGTCGATGATGAGCTTCGGATGACGTCATAAGCCAAACAACTTTCCCTAACGTCGGCCATTTTCGGCTTGTTTGCAAAACGAAACTGCCAACACGTTGTTGAACATCAACCATGTAGGTAAGTCAACAGTAGAATGCTGAAGTCCCGAAAGTAAAAGCTTCCACCATGGCCAAGTTACTAGTGGAGGGTCTCTTGTCTCTGGCCAAAACACGTGTGATGGGACGAGATAACACCTGAACAGGATTAAACCAGATAACAATCGGCGTGTTTACGTTCATATTTTCCTCGCCCGCCTTAATTGACCTTGAACTCTCCTCGAATTACGCGAGGAACTGCGCAAGCGTTGGCCATGATGAATATTGCCGACGATGGAGCGACTCCTCTAACAAAATGTTCACCTGTGCAGTAGTATCGTTTTTGAAGCGGGAAGCTCAAAATAACGCAAATTTCTTACGCAGATTGTGAATTTATAAGTGCATTTCAGACTTTGCTGATGCGCTCATCGTGATTTTTGAGGCATTATCTATAGGAAACAACTCCTCATTCTGCTCTAGCAAAAGTTTGCAACAGGCCCATTGCCTCCATCGAAAAAGCAATCTGCATGGGTCACAACTTAAGTCCGTATGCCATACCCTTTTTTGCTTGTGGACATGACTTTTAACGATAAGAAGATTGCAGTGCTGCATGAAACTCAATAATCCTGTCTTTTTCTCGGACTGAGATATTTTTTTGCTGATAGGCGAAACATTATAAAATTTTTCAATACATCACAATAAGTTTCAATGGTGAATTTAGTAATTGCTATTTCGATCTAGGGACTCTACAGACAAAACTCGTCTTTAAATCAATTAGAATATTTGATTTTCGTCTACAATATTTTCCTCCATGATGCTCTGTTAAAACTTTGTTTGCTTACTTACCGAGCACTCTCAGGCACAACGAACGGAGTTAAGGCAGCAAAAAGAAGTGGCACAGAAGTAGCCACCGCGATCCATCGCCAATCACGAATGAAGTACGCAATCCACGGCAACAAGCATGACGCTAGTGTGAAAAATATGGCTATGCTCATGTTAGCGACAAAAGTTCGCCATTTTGGCCCCACATATTCCAACACTGCAAGTGCAGGCACATCAGAGTTTTGGTGAAATTGAGAGGGACAGAGAGAACGAATCAAAATAATTAAGAGATGAGTATTAGAACACAACAAAATAAAAATATCGATATGCAAATCATCATCAAAAAAAGCTCAAATGCATGATGTCGAAAGTTACGAATTTTTAGAATCTACAAGAAATACTGTATGTAAATACTTTCTTTTACAAAATGTGTGTGCATCATTTCATTTTCTTTTTCGTTTTTGGTAATCATGCCTATTTGAAACTCACGAAAAATATCCTTTTAAGGAACGTGGAGAGGTGTTCTAACGCACTAGCAGTTCGCCTGCAATTTCGAGTGTAGGCAACACAAGCTCCCCCGTGGTCGAATAGTGGTATCATCGTGAAATAGCACGACTTACTCGGCATACACACAAAAAATAACTTTTTTATTGGATGTAACACAGTTGTATTAATCTACCGTGCTGAGGAAGAACGCCATAAAAACCTTTAGGTGTTGCCAAATTTCCTTTGGTAAATCATGAATTTTCGGGAAAATTTATTAATATTTTTCTTTCCAATTTTTCAGATCATTTTGTTCGCAATTTTACCTAAAGTTCTTGAAAATTCCTGGAAAAATATTCATAATTTTCCTCAAAAATGAACATTTATCGAAGGAAATTTGGAACTCTCGAATGTTCATACGGCGTTTTTCCTTAGCACGGCATTAATTCACTAAAAAAATTTCCCCCCACAGAATCGTCCTGATAAAAGGGCTAGATAACAGGAAAAGTAATCCATAGATAGACCGTTAGCGATGAATGAAACAATCAAAGAAACGTTACCTAATATGTACATCATGGTAAAGCAGTTATCAAAGGCGAAGCCGACTAGAAATCTGCAAAACGCGAAACTGATGAAGTCGTGTGAGAATGCGGTCAGAACTCCGCCGACGAAGCCGACAGCGTTGGAGCCGACCAGCGCGGCGATCCGCCCGTAGCGGTCGGCGATCCAGCCGAAGAGCAGGCCTCCTAGTATGGCACCGAAAAAAAACATTGCCTGAGCAATTGCAGGTAACGCACCTTTGTCGCACACCCAGTTTAACTGAAACCCAGAGTGCACGATCCAGATAGTCTCAATCTCATGGAATACAATGGTTTCGATTGAATGAAACCATCTAAATGAGGGGCTTGGAGGACAAGGCGCATAAGAGCAGTTTTTGCTACATCGAGAAACACATGTTTGAAGTTCGAAATTACATGGATCCTTGTGGCAAAAAAAAAGTTCAAACTGACTTTTTGATGCTTAAAAATTGGAATTTGGGAGCGAACTTTTTCACAGAATATGCATTAAGACTAGTTTTACTTAAAATCATTAATATCTCAATTTTTTCAAAAACTGCACTTATGCGCCTTATCCTCCCAGCCCCTCAAATGGTGTTTAACGTGAGTAGGAAGGAATGCATGTGTTCATTTCTAGCAGTTTCCTCTAAGTGCGGCTATCGTCCAACTTCTGCGGGCTGATTGTTGAAATTGGTAGACAAAGCGATAGACAACGAAGACAAAAGGGATATGGAAGGATCATATTGGAGGAATCGGGTGGTTGCAATGGACATAGGAGTTAGGTAATAGACTGACTAATGGCAACCCACGAGAGACCCTATAGTTAGTCCACCATTAACCCCATACTCTACAAGAAACACCCATTTCAATCATAGGATCGCTCCATACTTCCTATGTCTTCTTTGTCTATAAGCTTTGTCTATCAATTTCAACAATCAACCCGCTGGTGTTCTCTACAGCATGGTCGGATCCAAAGGGGGGGCGGGTACCTTTCCTCCCTCGTTCGCCCGAAAAAAAAGAGGGGAAAAGGGGGAGAAAGAAAGAAGGAGGGAACTGAGGAAACAGGGGGAAGGACGCTTAATCATAATCGGTACAATTATTCATGTCGAAATTGACTCAAACTGTATATCAGATGCTTTAAAATTTCGAAAATTTTCTGAGGAAACCCCCCAGACCCCCCTTTTTTTGAAGTGCATGGATCCACCATATGCTCTACAGATGAGCACTGAATAAACTATTGAACGTATTAATGCTGAAAAAACTACTTATAATGAATCAAATCAAAAGGAATTATGAAACACTGAATTCCTGTGTACATAATTATTTTTGGTATGAATATGTCCAATCCAAAGATTTTTCTATAAAAAAAAAACTATTTTTGATTTTTTTAAAAATATTCTTACTTTGTATCCATACGCAGAAACATGAAATATATCTCTAAAAAAAGCACAGGAACAATTTTTAAAATATGAACTAAGTAATCAAGCTGTAAACTGTGATGTAGAAACACGATTTGTAGTACATCGTATCATTTCTATTTACCTGTGCTGCGATTGAAGCGTAGGGTATTTCAGTGAAATTGTAATCCCATCCGTGTCGACACCCAACCACGGGCCAGGACGGATCGGCCTCCCGTTTCCCAGATGCCAAAAGTTCATTGTAATTGACATTGAACATGGAGCAACGATCGTATTCTCCTCCTGACTTCGGAATACTTAACTTCTTCCTGCAAAACATGTTAGAATGAAGCTCAGTAAGTGATTTAGAGTCAATAGTTCTTTGCTTAAAATGAAAACTTAGCACAGTCGGGCTGAGTTTCACAAGAGCTCTTGCCGAATGAAAAGACTCAAACGCGCGGTAAGAAAAGTAAGCCCATGCGTAAAATTATTTTTTATAAATCGGCTTCCCGTTTTCCAGATGCCAAAAGTTCATTGTAATTGACATTGAACATGGAGCAACGATCGTATTCTCCTCCTGACTTCGGGATACTTAACTTTCTCCTGCAGCACATGTTAGAATGAAGCTCAGTAACTGATTTAGAGTCAATAGTTATTCGCTTAATATGAAAACTTAGCACAGTCGAGCTACGTTCACAAGAGCTCTTGCCGAATGAAAAGACTCAAACGCGCGGTAAGAAAAGTAAGCCCATACGTAAAATTATTTTTCCTCCTCTCTGTACTAAGGGGATGGGCGTAATATGAACGTATATATAACCAATGACGACTCATAATATATAGGACGACCTTTCTCGCAGATTTCTTCTATCTCCATGAATTCTAGAGTTGATACAAATTATGCACATATTTACATCACAAGTACCACTTGGATTTTAAATTTTTACTTCCTAAATATTTTCGAATAAAAATTTCATTAGATTTCAAAATATTATCAAAAATGAATTAGCGTGTAATTAATGCGAAAGAGGAGCTTACTTTGAGTTTCGGTGAAATTGATAAGTTGAGGCACATGACACCAGTAATTCTCGGGCACAGCCGTGATGAATATTTGAGTGAAGTACACAAAAGAAACGAAAAACGAGAACGGTATCATACAAAGGAAAAGAAGTTTTTGGTATCGTCCAAACTCTCCAATATAAGGGAGGATATCATCGAAATCAGCAATTCTTCTCCTTTCAACCGGGGGTTTTTCGAGACTTGGAATATCGAGTCCTGGCCCAAAGCTGAAGTTACAATTCTCCAAGTATACCTTGCCGACTTTATTTTTTAATTTAGGTTTCTCGGACTCAAACATAAGTTTATTGTAATTCTCTATGATCTTTGCTTGCTCCACCAAACTACCATCAAGGGCCTCAATGCTGGATTCCAAAGAGTATGTGGACGGTTCCTCCACCAATATTGCACTGATGCCGTCCAACGATAATCGACTAGGGACATCGATGTCATCTACCAATCCGATATCTGCATCTACTGCTAACCCAGGCTCTGGTTTCCATTTTGGGCGCATATTTTCCAAACTTTTGAGCTTTTTGTGGCTCCGGGTAACAGTGTTTGTCCTTGATGCTCCAGCTCCGGCTAAAGCATTATCTATTTGGCAGCGTATGCATATCTTCAGACGAGTTAAAATGTGTTGAGATCACCTGCAACAAGATTGAAGACTCTAGAGTGGGAACATATCATAGACAAAGTCCACAAATTGTGATTTTTGTTGTTTTCCAACAAAGAAAAGGGAAGCTTACCTTATGATTTCTAACTATCAATTACCTTAGCCCAGCTAGTTAGCATATCGTTTGAGGGTGCTCTCATTAATGACCTAAGAGCAATTTTAATAACTTAGTTGCGTTTCTTTCTCAACAGTGCTCTCAGTCCTCAAAGTCACGAACTACTGCTCAGTGCTCATCTTTTTTAAAGAGCCAAATAAACAGTCATATTGAGAATTTGAAAGGAAAAAAAAAGGAAGAAAAAATCAGATATTTAGTCAAATACATAAAGAAGTTGAGAAGAATAAATATGAAGTGTTTTTTGGGATTTTTTTGTATATTTTGATAGATACTCAGGCAAATTGTAAAACGCAACGCTTACGCATTCAATTAAGTACAGAGAATTTTAGAGGAAATTTAGCAGAGTATAAATTTAAGACTTGAATGTAAAAATCAGTTTGTAAATACTACAAATTTCAATACCAATAATAAAAAATTCTCTCAAAAATTTAGATACTTTTTAAATAATGACTGCAGGTGCGATAGCTGTGACAAAGTCACGAGAGGTAATAAAAAACCGCAGAAGCTAACCACGTAAGAGGAGCCTAGCCTTTTTCATTTGTGAAGCAATTTTTAAAACCATCTCAAAGTAAATTAATGATCACTGTCTCATTCTCCTCAGGGTTCATTCCATGTCACGAAATTAATCGCCCGTTAAAGGAGCAGTTAGTATTGTTCATGGATCATGGCTATATACCGTCTGCTTCCGGAGTGCTTAGTCTACAGGAAAGTAGGAAGTGACATTTCCACCCAAAATGACTAGCTTACGGTCCATTAGCTGTTCCCACGGAATCGCACTCTGCTCATTTAACGGTCCACTTTCCAAGGGCACCACGCGTTATATCTCTCTTTGTTCCTTCGTCCGTAAGCTCAGTCTACTAGGGGGCTACGCTCCTTGCGCCATGCATTCCAACCCCCAGAGGGCGCTTCGGGCTCTTGTCATAGGTTAGTTTATACGGTTGACATTTAGGAACCATCTTCCAATCAATAGCCGCAAAAATCATGAGGTTCGGCTTGGTGGATCTTGATGAAATTGATGATCGACGATCTTGAAGATCTCGCGGTAGTAATTGATGAGCCTTTTCATATCAAATTATCTGATTTTTTTCTTCAAGGGGGGGAGGGAGGTGTACGAATCGATGGCTAAAAAGTGAAACCACGTGTCCCCGTTTCCGACGTGGCATACTTCCGGATAATTTTTTTGTGTGGAAAACTAGTCAACTTCATCCCTTAAAAACTTCCTTGATTTTCTTACTCTTTTAGCAGAATATCTCGTGGAAATTTCAAGCTATAAAGTTGACTTGTTTCTCTCCGAAAAAATGAAATAGGAACAGAGCTTGCTAAACACAGCATTGAAGGTACGCGGTCTTGAACTTCAACCATTGAAATTCTGCAATAGTATCCTCTGAATGAAGAAGAACAATAATCAAGATAGGCTAATCTGCAGCTAAAGGGTATTTTTTGCTAGGATACTTGTCGTTGGAAGTAGAGGAATGTAATATTTCATGCAAATGGAGTGCTGACGCGAAAGTAAATACCAACATAGCACCCACGAAAGTAAATAGAGAAATATTTATTTCAAAGAGTCATGCGTAATGAGTCTTAACTTACGAGGCGCGTCACGTTTCGCTAGCAATCAATAAAAATTAAACCTCTAACAATCGCACTAGTTCTGTGAATTCTAATGCATGTACTGGTTTTCAATCTGCGTTCTTTTAGTTTCCTTAATATTCCTTACATTGAGATAATTAGACTACACATTTTGCAATCAGAAACTACTATACTTTTAGCTCACCCATAAAAAACTTGTCTGCATCTTGAAACTCATGACTTACGTTTTTTGTGAAATGAGCCGAAAAATATAGTTCCTTCTATTGCAAAATGTAGTCCAATTTATTTTTCTTTTCTTCAGATAACAGAGCTACGACTATTCAATATGTTTTGTGCAGTGCATACCAAAGTAAATCTTTAACTTTTTCAAAGTGCAAGTCCATGGCTTTTTGAAAAATCTGCTAACTTGATCATTAGAGCGATGTATGAATACCTGATAGTTGTATGTGTGTTGTGTGTATGTTGTGATATGTTGTATGTAATATGTAGCAAAAAAAAAAAGGAGAAATATTCTTGAAAAAATTTCAAAAAAGAGACCCAGACAAGTTACACCATAACGTTATTGAAATTAGTCCGAAACCAAAACTGCATGATGATTAATTTTTGAGTGTATCGTGGTCGAAAGCACAAGTTTGAAATAGTGTGCCCCGAAAAAAAGAAAGAAAAAAAGTAATATTTTCATTTCGTTATCTCATTTTATTTAAACGACGTTGGGATAGCGGGTGGATACATTAAATGTGATGGTATCAAATTGACTTGGCAACATCAAACAGGATCAGGATCAAGATCAAATCCATCGGAGCGCAACATGGCGCTTCATTTCCCTGACTCAAGCATAACTCGAGTCGCGCTATGACAATTTGTGCGGGAGAGTTATATGCTGATGCTGATTGAAAACTGAGGGATTTTCTGAAGTACCCTGGTAAAAATTGGCGATAAGAGCTGAGTTTCAAAATACCATAGGAATTCTTATAGCTGGCTAAAGAAGGCTACAGAAAATCATACAGCTGGCTGTAGAATGCGGAGAAAATCATACGGCCGGGCTATACGAAGCGATAAAAAATTATGCATCCGGGCTATAGTTCCTATCGCCGGGCTTTACACTTTATCGCCTGGCTGTTGCTTTTTCGCCATCGATTATAATAGGCTATAAGAAATTGTGTAGAAATTCGTGTGCTTTGGAAATCATTAAGTTTGATACGGAACCACCTTAATATTTACAAAACACACATTATATTTTCCTTTAATACATATCTTTTTTCATAAATTAAAATGAGAACAATCCATACAGGATGTGCAAACATTTCAAAATCATGAGTTGAATAACACTGACTCCGCCAGATTAAATATTAGAGCCCAACACAAAGCGGAGCGGCGACGCACTGGCGCCTACAAACCTAACAGGGATACTTCACGCATTGCGCAACGCGTGAAGTATCCCTGTTAGGTTTGTAGGCGCCAAAGCGCGTTTCGCGCTAGCTGCCCGCCTGCGCCGCGCCGCAGCGTGCCACGGCGCTTGAAGCAACTATGTCACACTAGAGGTATTGCACAGTATCATACGAAACTGAAGGCGCTCTAATATATTAGGAATGGCAGGCATCCATCAAAAGTACGGAGCTTTCCTCGCAAAATAAATCAAGATATACGGCCCAAAAAGAGAGCAGTAGTCCAAAAACTCACTAAGTCCAAAACTCTACTTATTGCTAACCGCAGCAATTTTCGATAATGCATTTGTCTTTGGCGCATTTACCCAATAAAATGCATGAACCCTAAACCTAGGAGAAAGTAGCTTCCCTGAGAACTCACACGTGAAAAAAGTCGACGCATTTTTAAATTTCATACCTGTTAATTATAGAGGAAGTATTGCGAGATAATGGAAATAAGTATGATATTATAAGTAGTAGGCAAGCCAAGATATTCACATTGGATCCGATAGAGTTAGATTTTTTTTTTTTTTTTTTTTTTTTTTTTTTTTTTTTTTTTACATCCTTGAGTGTGTTTTTAACTTGTTAACCTTCCTTTCCCTCTCCATATACCCACATGTATCGCCGGATGAATGTCTAAAGTCCTTTAAAATTTTGGAAAAGGCAAGTATTTCATTTTCATTCTCTAGTTTCTTGTTTTCAACGGTTTCAAAATAAAGACAAACATAAAAAATACTGAAATACGCTATTCTCACCAAATGCTAAAGCACAAGACACAAGTATGGACTGCTCAGTGAAAGAATGGTGACAGGGATTTCACAAAAAATGAAGGTGTGCCTAAGGCCAACTTCCAAAAAGACCATGGGGGGATAAAGTGCTGTGGCGGCTAGGTGTCGCAGAGCGCCAGAAAGCGATGTGGAAACACATATCGCGTATGTGTGCATCATCACAATTAGGTTGATAGTTTAGTTAAGTACCAAAACTATTCCAAAGAGCTATGATAACACTATTTATATACAAATTTGGCGATTCCTCGATGCTTCGATGCAGGCACACAGGAAGAAAATTTGCATGTAAAATGTAAGGCTCAACTTACCTTTTTTTTGGGTTACTGTTTCTTGTAGGTCTCAAATACGAGGGTCACAAACATCCAGTCGGTAAAATCAATGCATATCGAGCTTCGCACATAAAAATTCATAAGTATTATACTTTTTTTAAAAGTAGTGATAAGGTAGAGAAAACACTGTTAAAGATTGCGGAAAATTACGAACAACCGGTCAATAGTGCCACACTGCAACTCAAGAAAAATAATTTCGCACTGAGGGTGACAATGATCATTGGTAAAAAGAAGAATTACGATTTGCGAAGCAATACGGCAGACATCGAGACGTAAGGAGGGGAAGGACGGTGCCGGTGCAGTGGTAGGAGTCGATTCCTGCGTTGTCGAATGTATTTAACCTCAGTCTGTCTCCTGATTAGGCGTTCTACTTCTCAGGAAAAGAGTAGAGCACCAATGCAGAGGGATCATTGCCACGTCTGTGCCGACTCTCTGATTGGTTCATCATCGTAGGATTTTTGAATACCAACGTAAACAGACTCGATCAAGAGAAGTTTGATTTAGGTAGGAAGAGAATGAATGATACCCACAGAAATAGTTTAATATTCGGCGAAAATATCCATTAGAGTTTATTCAAAACTCTAGAAAGATCTGGAAATTAGATCATCCTTATCACGTTTGGAACCTCCCTGGGAAAAGTTTGAAAAATAAGGAGTCTAAGGGCGATTTTGAGTTACTTTAACCGAAAAGTTGATCAAAGTACAATTTCAAAGATAAACGATAACCATATTTTTTCACTTATCCAGCGAAATCTTTCACATTTTTTGGAGGGAGCCAACGTTCCCGGCTCCCTCTAATTCCTCCCATGGCTCATTTGACACAGCTTCGAATGCAGATTTCCTGAAAATGGTATCAAGATCTGCGCATCTTAGTTCCATTAACGAGAATGCTAAGGGCACGCCCCCTGACCGCTCCACGGTCCAACCTTCCCCTCCCAAGCACTTCGCGCCACAGGAGTCAATGTGTCATGTCTTACGCATTACTTCTTTGATTTATATTATAGAGTAAGATATGTTGAATATCGAAGATTTTGAAGGCGCTTTGACTGGACGTTTTTCATTTTCAAGTGGCAATGGCAGTGGCAATGCAAACTGTTGCGCCCCAAATGGTTACCCAAGACGAAACGTAATCGAGATCTGAGGCGAAGTCAGCAGTGATGATCTTGTACTTACCCTGCCTAAAATCCACTTCGGCCGGAGGAAGTTCACGTGACTGAACATCAGGGTTGCCGCCTTGCCAAAATAACCGGTAGCGGCGTATTGTAAAAGTGGGACTGATTGGGAGGAGATATGTAGATTTATGTTGGAAATATTTAATGAATAACTATGATAATAATGTCTATTGCTTGAAAATAAATTGATTAACTAGTTTATTTTTTGACCAGGGCAGTTTTAAATTTTATCTCTATCTTTCAAAGTCATCACTCTATTCGTAGTATAGAAGAAGTTGGTTTCGAATGCTTTTTTTGACTGTTATTTATTCATACTCGGATTTTATTAAGTTTTGATGTCTTAGTGTTCTACTTCGCAAATTCGTTACCATAACCTGTTGGTCAATAAACAGAATTTCAAAATTAAAATAATTATTGGACGATTTGTCTAATTGTTAGTAGATACATGAATTATAAGTTTCAACTCTCATGGAGATGTTAAAGATTACAGCGTTATTTTCTAAAATATGGACATCATCTTCATAATTCAGTTGTGTCTTGTTATTCACAGTTCCTGATTTACTCTCGTTGCGTCTATCAGCTCTGAAATTTATTTTCCAAAATGGAATCATGATTATATGTTTTTGGAGGCTGCTGTGATAATGTGAATGCTTTCATTTGTTAAAGAATAAACTTGCGAAAAAAACACAAAATATTTTTTTGAGACGAACAGGTGCTCGAGGAAACCGCCTTAAATTATCGCTACCTCATCAAAAACATTCCTGTTTTTTTTTACACTTACATTTTGATAAGTCATATCGGCCGCAGCAAAATTTCAACAAAAAATTTATTTTTTACATGAGAAAGCAACGGTTGTATAGGTTCTTTTGAAACTTTTGAGGCAATTAAGTAATGCCATGTCATAGATAAAATTTCTTGAAATTTTGAAAATACTCTACACAGTACCGTTCTCTTGTAGAAAAATGGCATGATTTCGCAGAATTTCCGATGATATTAGGCTATCGCTCATGTAATTTGGCTCCATTACAGTCCAAATATGGAGTCTATTACTAGGAAATTGACGCAACTTAAAAATGTCTAGCAAAAATGATATATAAGAAAATAGATCAAATCCGAATGGCTCCCTAAATTTTTTATCGATGGGCCTCTAGGCAAGATATAGATTAAAACACTGTGCAACCTGTTTTCTCTTCAAAGTTTCTCCTGGTAAACAAATCACACGGCGAAAAGTCTAGCAATCGCATCCTCTAACCAAGACTATAAATATTTATATCGGTTAAATGACAACAGTACGAATCACGTTTTTATGTATAATCTTAGTGCCATTTGATCTGTGTTAAAAATACCTGTTACTGACTCGTTTAAGAATTAATGAAAAAAATTAAATACTACTATTAATTATTTTTGACTCTAATTTTAATTTTTGGTATGTCTTGGCTTTGTTTCCCCGCGAAATGGTGTGGACCCAGCACCATTTCTCCACCTTGTTTAAGAATTAATATACAGACTTTCAAACGTAGAAATCGTTTTCTACGTAAGACTTTAAAGAGAGTATATATGATATATTTTCGTCTAATTTGAACCTTGTCATATGGCCGATTCATTTTGCAGATTGCTCTCAAGCTCATCAACCGCTTGTCTTGCCGTCCGCCTAAAGTGCACCACGTTTCTCACTAAATGGAAAATTACTCTGCACCGATTCCAAAAACACATGCATCAAATTAGAGAGCACAATTGAGGCACCTACTTCTCAATGACGATGCTGTCGAGAATCCACGCTGTCATCGGCATCATTGCCACCGTAATTAGTCCTCGCACTCTATTTGATCGGGGCTCTAACCAGGATGTCGGTACATCGCGAAATATGAAATTAATTCCAGTTCTCTCTTCAAAAAAACGCGGAATCTATGAAATTTCCGGTGTACCGGCAACTCTGTGATCGACTGCTGTGTTTTGATTGCATCGTCTCCTGAGGTGCTCTCATCAATGACTGGGAGGCAATGGAGTCTCGTCGCGATATTGGGTAATTTGCTGCATACAATTACATCATAAAATATGCAACGGCCACCTTACCCTTCAATCAATCGATATCAGAGCCAAAAATCAGGTGTCAATGATTTTGGAACGAGTCAAAGGTGCAATTCAAGGGCTAAGGAACAATACTACCAGCGGTTGATTATTGAAATGATAACTCAAGGCCTATAGGAGGCAAAGAGGACATATAGGAGTATGAGCGATCCATTCGTCTCAAATGCGGAAATTCGGCTATGGACTCAGTAGCAGTCCCTATGATACTGAGAGTCAGGACAACACCGCCTCATGAGCACAACGGATAAGTTACAGAAATTGAACGTTTTTTGACTTTGATGGCCCATTCTGGAATTCCATCCTCCGTTACTTCTCTCACTCGTATTGTTCCGTGCCAAACCTGTAATTCTGGTCCATTCCAGATTATAATCTTCTGCACCAGCGGGTGAATTAATGAAATCTTATATACCCAGTTTGTGACATTGAAGGCTATAGACAAAGAAGACATAAGGAGTATGGAGCGATCCTATTCGTTGATATGCGGTTGGTTCCTATGGACTCAGGGAGAAAATGATGGACTATAACTATAGGGTCTCTCGTGGGTTGCCATTAGTTAGTCTATTACCTACCACCTTTGTCCATTGCAACCACCCGCATCCACCAATAGGATACCTCCATATCCCTTTTGTCTTTTTGTCTATTGCTTTGTCTATCAATTTCAACTTTATCTACTAATTAGGTATCTACTTTAAAGTCTTTAAGGATTATTTGCATGCAAGGCAATATGCAGAATTTTTCAGCAAGTTGCGGATTGTATGCCAGAAATGTACATCAGCCCCTCAAAAATTTTGACGACAGATTAAGCGCTACCCGGCAATGCTGTATAGCACAGTGCTACCGCAACCACCACCGCTGTTGCGCGAGCTGCCATTCTGTCAACTTGTGGTTTTGTTATATCACTTTTCCAATCCTTCATCACAACATCAACGCTTTTCCTTAGAGGTAATAGATTTTTATTTTCTGTGACGCCATCAATGATGGTGATGGGATAGCGGAAAAGTTGTCAAGCGGAGGTGACTCTCGCAAGTTGGCAACCCTGGTTTTCCTCTATTTAACATCATTATAAATGATCGATTTTTTGTGGGGCAGTATGCTTCACCTAGAATCAATTGATATCGATTAATTTACCATTTATGCCTGTGGAAAAGTATCGATTATCAGAGTTTAACGTATCGATTTTTTACCATAGCTTCAAGTGACTAAAATATCGATCATCGATTATCCAACCCTCACCACTGCGAGTCGTGTTTTCGATGTATCGATTGATTTTCCATTTAAACCTATGAAAAAAGATCGATTGTGCAGGTGTACCTCATGATAATCAATTCATTAACATAGTTTTAAATGGGAAAATATTGATAGCCGATGATTTACACTTCACCACTGTTGATATTGATTATTCTACATGCGCTTTCATGGGCAAAGCCCAATGCTGCCAATTTTTAAGAATCGCCTTTGATGTCAAGAGATGTCTCTTCTTTTGCACATTAAAAATATGAAAAGAAGAAGGAACAAGATGAAAGATAAAAACTAAAGGATACACGGCCACCTGAAAAAATGTCCTCTTGGACTCGATTGCATTTCTATTTTCTCCGTTAAGTATTTTCAGCAAATCAAAAGTATCTGAATCAAAAGGAGCTGTCTCTTTTGTAACATGAGCCCTGAGACCCATGAAAATACATGCATGGCAGGGTCCATGTCGCCGTGGAGATAGTTATTTTTGATTTCCGTGATTTTTTTATATTTTTGAATGAGTCTAATTGAACCACCCTTTAACACGGCACCTGTCAAGTGCCTTACCCCTATGCCTCCTGAAATGATAAAAGTCGAAAAAAAGCGAGATATTTAATTTTACCTCTTGTTTCTTTGGAAGTTCGTTTAAAATCATCGATTGGAAAGTGGACCAACGCATAAAACATTCTGAAACATGCGAAACATTATTTTTCTATGGGATGAGATGTGTGGTCGGAGAGGTCCCAATCATTTGAATCACTGCCTTCTGTTAGCCACGTTCATAGTGAATTTTATTTATTTTTTTAATTTTTTTTTTTTTTTAATTCTAATTATTCGTTTCCACAGTATAGAGCTATTGAGTGTATACATTTTGGAAGTGCGTTTTAAACGAGGAAAATATTACAGTGAAGGATATCATTCATCAAAGGTGATTTATTTATCATTTTAATTAATAACAAGGTTATCATGCTGTATTTACAGTTTACTCTATTAGTCATATCTCACAGTCAATATACGCCAATTGCATACATTTTACAAGGACTAGATTTTTAAACATTGGTTAAGGACTTTGGCTCTAAATGGCAAATAAATAAAAGAAAACAAGGACAAAGTAAACAAATAACGAATAAATATCGAACAAAAAACAGAAAATCTGCAAATAAAGCAGGTGGAATGACTAGCTAATGAATAAGGAGTATCGCGTTTCAAATGTTACGGTATCATCAAGTAAGTCAAACTAAATAAGTAAGCAAGTAAGTAAGTCAAATAATTAATCAAATAAGTGCATATGAGTACTTAAAATGCTTTGGACAAAAAAATTCACTGTAAATAAGCACCCTTTTATTACAGATAAAACTGGAAGTTTTCTCCTTGTTTGGAGCCGTGTTTGTAATTTTTTTCTCCTTGTTGTTCTTTTCATTTTTCTTTAAATTTCAATTTTCACATGTGACTGAAAGCCCATTGTTTCCGACTCGTTCAAAAAGCTTTTGTAGGACTATGCTAGGAGCAAGTCTACAAAAACTCCTTCAAAATGAAACGATGCCTCCGAGATCTAACGATGCGTTATATATGTTGCCTATCTTGCAGGCACTCATTTACTATATTCGATCTGCCGAACAGTCCATCTGAATGACGATCGGAGTGAGGTGAAGTGAGCCTCTATATTTCTGATATTAAAGTATCACATTTAGTCATACTTTTAACTTTGCCCTCTTCATCTTAAAGAAGAAAAAAATGAATTACACGATGATGCTTTTGTCCGATGAAAAACGGGAGTAGAAAAGTCCAATAGAACTAAATCCACTGACCGGTTGATAATGGATATGTGCGCTAAACAAATTAATATGAGCTTGTTTTTACATAAGAAAACTGCCAAATTTTACAAAACCACTTTACGCTAACATTATGAGATCCAGAGATAGTACTATCTTGAAGAAGAAATAAAAAGTTTAGTTCCTCAAAGAATGTTCAATTCGTGCAGCTTCGTAATAACAATATATACATAGTAGCAAATAAAAATTATGTAGAAGTGATGACTTGCTCTTATAATCATTTCAAAACTCTCTGATGCTTGTCGATTACGTCAGATACAAAATTTGGATGCAGGCTGTTAGGTAATATTGACAACTCGCAAAAGCTTCGTCCTTTCGCAATTTGCGAGAATTTGAAACTAATGTTATGCGTGCGCAAAAATTCATACACAGTTTAAACTCTCAGATGATTTCAAGTATTTGGAAATCAATTCAATTCAGAATAAAGATGTTTGTGATAAAACATTAATTTCCATACACACGCGTATAAAAAAAAATTGTTGTGGCAAATTTTATTCTACCTCTACAAAAATTAGTTTTTGACCACAAATAATATGGAAATGAACTGATATTCTTTTTCCACCCACTTGATTCAGTTTTGACACTATTGACAGATAAGCAGATCCATTATTCCTCTCGTGAAACTAGATCCTGCCATAAAAATCGTGTAGAGAAACTTAATCTTATTGCAATGGGGATCACTAAGGACTGAGCGGTCAGTTATAAGATTTTTCCATGGTGTACATGTCACCTAGAAGTCTCTGTATGGGAATATCACCGATGGTTTCTTTGAAAAATAGTTGCTCCACTGTGCATTGTCGTATGGAGCGTAGAGAGGGCAACATCAAAAGGAGCCGGCCAAATCTTGTTGGCTGACGGGAGTAGCGACCTCTGACATAATCCCCGAGAATGCACTGCGCCTGATCTTGAAGCATCTCTACCGGTTGCGCGTCTACCAGACCTGGTGTCTCTGTGCGAATGAAAATATAGAAATATTAATTATATTATTGAAAAAGCTGAAATAATCAAAGAGATGCTACAAACTAAGTGAATTCAAGAAGAGCAAGATTATTTAAACTCCAAAAAAACTGTAAGGAGTAAAGGGAACAAGAAAATTGTATTCGCCCAATTTCTGGATTTAGGAGTAACGTCTCCACTTTTAGTCAATTTTTTAATGTATAGGAATTATATACAAGGAGGGAAAATAGTGCGGGGTCCACACTATTTTCCGGAGGAAAACAAGGCCAAAAAGCTCAAAAATTTCAATTCGAGTCAAAAAACTTTCCGCTCCAATGAGTATCAGTACAAGACTGAGAGGGAGAGTGTTCAGCTCAGGCAGATGCATTGGAATATTGGTCACGTCGAGAGATCTATATAACGTTGTGGGTCTTTTTAGATCCCTCGGCGAATACTGAATTCAGATCAAAAAATTCTGCGCACATTTTATCCAGATTTTCGGAGGATAGAAAAAGATGAACTAATACGTCCTGAAGATGGAAGCAGTTGAAATTTGACTGGAGAGGGTTGTAGGGAGTACACTTGTGGTGTTGGCATTGAATGAGGATAAGAGGGATTAGCTGTGCAAAATATGTAAGGAAGAGGTAAAACGAGAAAAACTCCATCAAACTGTGAATAATTCCTAAAATTATAGAGCCAGAGCCTAAAACGTGGAGGTTTGAACTTCGATTGTCTCTTAATGAGCAAAAAAAAAAACTAATTTTCCGTTTATACTTGAGATGGATAAAACCACTTGCATGGTAAATAGTTTTTACCTGGAGTGAAAAGAATAACAGCCTTGATACAGCCACATTCACTTCCATCGGGTGATAGCTGCCGAAATCTGGCTAAAATTTCTTGGATAGCTTTTATTTCATTATTCACCACTTTGTCATCCTTAGGCAGTCTCTCACGGGCTTTCTCGGAGTTAAAAAGTGGTGACAGGTCCCACGGAATCGACCACTGTGCTAGATGCAGTAAGAATAGTTCCTTCCAAGATTCTTGTAGAAGAAGTAACTGAAACAGGAACCAAAAATAGGAAAATATTGAAATATAATAGTGAGATCATTATTATGTCAAAGAAGTATATTAGTTTGGATAAAAATTATAAACAGCGGATCACGGAGGAATAGTTTCGATCAAAATTTGTGTACTTGAGACTCAAAGCGGTCGCCACAAAATAGTCTTAAAAAGTATTCTTTGGCCTTGTTTTGGAGTTTCAAAGGATAATGGAATATATCTAGATAGAGGATTTGAGATAATGTATACGAAGTCAGAGGCGGATCAGGCAAGTTCACAACACTCTTTTTCCTCCATATAAACCAGTGTTGAATAATCGATTCATGTCGTATCACCAGGCCTTCCTGAGAATCGATACATTTCCATCGGCTTAATAGGAGAAAAAACAATATGTTGCTAACGTTCTGGATCTGCGATATGAAGGAGGCACTAAGATTGGTAATTGTTTTTTTTTTTTTTTTGACAGCTGTCAACTTCAATGGGATAGTTGCCTGAATCTGTTTTATCCGAAAACCCTGAAAAAGAAATGTTTTTGCTCTTTTCAACCGCTGCTTTGAAGGATTTAAGTGAAAGGAAAAAAACACAATGTTTTTAGGATTGAAAGTAAAATTTAATGCACTTGATTATAGTGTTATCTCACCTGATCCCGTTTGGACAAAGTCTGAAAGGGGGCTAAACATCTCACCCAACGTACAGCCATGAATAAGAGTCTAGCTGTGGTCTCCTGAAATCAAATAAATGTATGATTAAAATTTTTAATATTAGAATTTTTCCTTCAAATGATAAGGTAGGCAAAAACAGCCACTCTAGAGCCACAATAGTTGCATTTATATCATAAGAGCTGCTGAAAGAGCCAAAGTTGACGATCTGTGATGGGCCCTCTACTTCTGTAAAGTAATTCGTTGACTATATACGCAGTTAAAATAATTTTTAGCCGATTGGGTGTTAACACAATGGGCATGCAAGACCGCGCAAACTGCGCTCTATGACGCAACACCACTACACAAGTCATCGTTCCCCCGTCGTAACTAAATTTTAATGTTGCCAAATTGTCCCTATCTTAAATTGCATCTTTACAAAGAGAATCTTGGTATTTTATAACTGAAAATTTCCCTGATATTTCTTCTGCTCTCATGCACAAACCAGAAAAATTTTGGATGGAAATTGCACAGGTCCTTCTTTGTAAAAAAAATCAACTGTTTGAGTCAATTGTGCAATCTTGGGATGAAGTTATACGTCCCTCTGTCCGGGAAACGACAAAATGATGGAATTCGTATTTTTGTCATTTCTTTCAATGATAATCGTTTAACTTATAAATTCCAGACTTTCTGTCGTTTTGATTCATTTCTGTCATGAAATTCTCAAAAGAAAGTAAGTCGCGAGGTGCTTCAATTCATAACTAGTCTAGAGGCCCATTTGGACGCATTTATGTTAAAAGGAACTATGTGCAAGTGGAAAGATGGGGTGTGCTCATGGAAGCTGGATGAGAAACAATGTAATAAACGTGAAAATAGTTCCTTTTGAGAAAATGGAAAAGTGGGATTTTCAATTAAATCAAACAAAACTGAGCGCGCTAACTCGTGAGCCGTGGGGCATGTGACGAGAGCCTTGTGGACAGGGCTCATAAGTTAAAGAACGCCTTCCCGATCGTCGTTTCTCGTCGTTGCCGCTGACGTCACTGGTGCTTTATATTTCCCATTCATTCTTATGGCCCAGCCACTAACGAGTGCACCCTAAGTTCCCACTTGCTTATAGTTCCATTTAGCATAAATTTATTCTAAAGTCTCTACATTTTAAAACGGAAAAATCCCAAGCTTTCATTCATAATAAGAGTCGTAGGAGAATTCATAATAAGTATTGTATTAGAAGAAAGTTGCTAAGATCTGAATCTTTATACGGCTTTTTCCTTCAATACGGCGGTAGATATGACAGAAACTTCACTGAAACCAAAAAATACAAAACAAGCCGAAGAAAGCTAGAATATTTAAGTAATATTCAGACGCCATTTTATTTGAGTGAGCAGCCTCGATTGGTTTGATCGCGAGCCAATAGGGCGGGGATCATAACATACATAAGAGCGACTGGTAAAAGTCCCGAAGTCAACGCCCCCCTCCGTGCTCGTGGAGCTGATTAGCAGTCCCTCCAGGGACCCCCCTCACCCCTCCTCCCTCCCGACGTGCGACAGCGGCGCGCGTCGAACCCTCGATTGTGCAGACGCGAGAATGAGCTTCGCGTCTCCGCCCCAAATTCCCCACCACCAGTAAAGTTAACCACTGGTGCTCTCCAGCGCTCCCGCATTTTAATTTCGCCCATGCCTTTCTAGCGCAGGAGCAGTGGCGTGACGTGCTTCGCGATTTGGACCGCGTTAAGCAGAAGACAACCAAGCCACATCAGCTATTGTCAAATTTGATGCGCCAGTTGACCTGGTAACAGAATCGTTTTTTGATGCTTGATTTTTGCAGAGTAGTTAAAAATAATAAGATCTGTTCAAACAGCACCTTTCTACGTTCAATAGAAACCAAGATGTCACCTTTTGAAAATTCGAGTTTTTGACGTCAGCTACCGATTGTGCATATAACATGGTATGTACTACCGCGGTGGATGACGTCATAAATCCGCGTTCGAGGCGTTCATAAATTGTTCAAGGCGCGATATCACGATTAACATTCAGCGTAGGAAGTTGCTGTCTGGACAGATCTTATTATTTTTAGCTAATCTACAAGAATCAAGCATCAAAACACGATTTTGTGACCAGCGCAGCTGACCTATTGGCCAATTCAATTTTTTACACAAAAACGGTTGTGAGGGCTTTTGTGCAAATTTCAGTGAATTTTTTGCATAGTGCGAAGCAAATTCCTTAAACATTTCAACAAAAATCCGCACAAACGTTCTCTCGTAGAAAATTACATTGTTCCGTTGAATTTGGCAATAGCTAATGTAGCTTTGTTTCTCTCTGTTAAACGTGGTCCATTTATAGATTGATCTGCCATTTACAACTATGGAAAAGGATTGATAAACAGAGAGTTCGCAACGAGCATCTTAATAATCGATTATTTAACATAGCTGCAAATGGAGCGATATCGATAGCCGATCATTCAATCCTCACCACTGCGCAGGAGTGGTTCCGTTCATGAAATACGTGACACTTAAGGAAGGAGAGCGAGAGTGAGAGAGTCTGAGCCTTCGTTATGGCCTGGTTACACGCTCAAATTTCCGTCAAATTCCGATCAAAATGATAATCAAGATGACGGTCAAGAGTTATCTATAGATTGATGAGTAAAATTAATTAAAACAGCGTGTTGATTGAAATAAGCAAGAAATAAGCACGGTTGTGTGGAAATCAGATGAAGGATGAGCCCCACAGTTCCATCATCTACCATCAAATTTTTGCAGGCCGCAGAAATTTGATGGTAGATGGTGCGCACCAGTCACCATTTGATCGGAAATTGATGGGAATTTGAGCGTGTAACCAGCACATTACGGGTGCGTCACAGGAGGAAAGGGGGAGAATTCTCGCCGGCACAAGCAAAGCGAGCGATTATTCGTACATTTTAGACGAAAAATATCGACGCAAGGTGGCAATTTTTCATCCAAAAATGTATCATAAAACGCGAATTTAACAAAAGAGCACAATTCGTCGTTTAGCGGACGAAGTAACGTAGGTAACTTCATTTCAGGCTTGCAAAATTGACTTCAACGATTAAATATTTTACGAAAAATATTCCTTAAAAAGCACTTATCTTTTTCCAAGTTTTTCTGATTTTTGCATGAAATAGGAGTAATAATAAATACAATTTTCAGTTAAAAATTTCCAAGGTTCTCCTGGTGTAAGTACAATTTGCGAGAAAAAAATTTGGCAACATTGAAATTTAGTTACGTTCTCTCGTGGGAGGAACGACGAATTGAGCGCTACGCCATTTTCATTTCTTCTATGCCTGCCTGTGTCAAGGGTGCGTTACAAGGAGAGGGAGGAAGAATCTACGGATTCGTTACAAAACGATGAAATCGGGCATATTTTCGAATATTTAGGATTAAAATTCGATGCGAGGTGGCAATCAGTATTACAGCATGCGTGGGAGTCTCCACTTGAAGCTTCCTCAATGTGACAAGAAATGTGTTCAGCAATTTGAAAATCGGTTTGGCTGTTTGAACTAAATTATGATGATAAATTTTGGTTGTACCATTCTGCACATCATCGTGTCAAAAATCATTAAAAAATCACGGAAAATTTTACACATTTCTACAGCTTATTCAAAAATTCAAGGAAAAAAATAGGAAATAAAAAATCAAAGAATCGACGAATTCTAGTTTTAGCTGCTCAGTAACCTATCTAAGTTTGACGATCTTCAATAATGCAAGATGAACATACTATATTTGCATTAATTTTGCCATTTTGCTGCGTAAGAGGACCATACCCGCTTCTAATGAAATACTTATCCAAGTATGTTTAAATACGCGAACTTCCCTTCAGTGCTACTTTGCTTTTTCTAATTTTCTACCCTCCGCATTTTTAAAGGAAAACATGGCGCTCGAATAATGTCCTCCAAGAAAAACCTTCCTCATAACAGGTACTCCCATAGCCTATAAAAAAATACTGCGGGCGAAGCTTTGTTCAAAAGAGGACTTTGAATTGGCCTCTTTTAATCTACGGACTGTTTGCTTCTTGCCATAAGGTGTAATTACGTGCTCTGAAATGACATCTCGCGTTATAAATTGGTTTGCCTCCCTCGCCTCTTGTCCTTCATCCCTCGGTCCCTCTTTTCTCCCAACTTCCCGCCCCGTCTCCCAACCTCCCGGCGCAAAGAGGTTTCATGGACCATTTAATGCGCTTCCGCACCGCGTAAATCCTCAGAAGTTCGCTTTGACAAGAGCTTTTTACGGTTCACCTTTAATTTCACAAAAAGTTTCACCGCCGCTCCTCGCCGGGCCCGTCTAAGTGCTCAGAATGCCTTATTCTACCTCGGTTACGAAATGTCTTTCTTTCATCATTAGTTGAGTCGCATCCTAAAGGGCAAAAGTTCCAATCTTATCGGGGTGAAAAGGTGTATCTCTGTGGCTGTACATTCCTGGAGAGCATCAACCATTTCCCGCATATTATTGGGTTCTTTTAAATTATTACAAGTTTAACTATCTATTTTTTCATGTGTAAAAATGGATACTATGCTAGCAATTGGAAAAATTAAAAGACAAAAAAGAAAGTGAGCTTTTACAGTCCCCATTTCTAAACTTATTTTTACGAATACTGAGAAATACGAATAATAAAAGAATTGAGGCCCTGCTTCCTTCACAATTCAAAACTGTGACAACGATCGCGAATAATAAAGCAACAGTAATGCTCTTCAGTCATGATGTAATTTCAGGAAAAAACTCTCGTCGTTGAAAGAGGTTTTTAAAACTAGCTTTGCTTAACCATGCCGTATAACTGTAACGAGGCACAGAAAAAAAACCGCCCTCCGATAATAAAACCCTTAAATAAAGAAAGAAGTTATGTTAAGAAAGGTGCCACAAATCAAATTTTAAGAGACATTATTAAAAATCGATTGCTTCGACAGATTTTCATATTTTTATTCGAAAAAATAAACTGATTTTCTGCATACCATCTGTAATAAAACCTCGGGCACATGAGTAGGTTCGTAGAGATTGAGCAATAGTATTATTAACATGTTTTAAATTTTGAGGGTGCGCCCCTCTTTCACAAAACCGCTCAGTACTCCTATGTTTAGCAGCATGACAGTCATCGCTCAATGGCTGAAATTTCGCATATTCGAGTTATTTTCATCCAGATTTGTATCAAATCTATTCGAATAGTTCAGACAAATCCGACATTATTCGATGGTCGATGAGCCTCGTTGTTGAATTCTGCGCGTGTCGCGCAAAATTTTGGCATCGGGCCGATGACTTCCTTATTTAAGTCACATTCATAGAGTATATAGAGTCGTAATGTAAGTGGGAGAGCTGGCGCCACTTTTATAGGCATTTTCTAAGTCCCGAATTTCGAGACTCCTGCGTGACGCCGGGTCCCTTTTCCAATACATAATCGATTGTTTGCGATACACAGGGACCCGGCCATCCGATGTAAACAAACAAGATAGGAATAACCACATATTCCACACCGCCATTTTGGATCGAACATGTATCGAAAAAGTGACATGAGCTCGGAACTCGTCGAGTAGAACATGGCGCCAGCTCTTCCATTTACTTTACGACTCTATGTATTCTATGGTCACATTCAGCGTGTGATTCCGGCTTGATTTCAAGACGAAATATTCAACACGTTGTTAAGCATTCACTTAGTAGATGGGCCAACAGTTGAATATGAGAGTCCCAAATGTAAAAGCTTCCACCATTGCCAAGATACCAACAAAGGGTCTCCCTTTGTCTCTGTTCACAATCGACGTGGCAAGTGTGTTGGAGAAGGGGTGAGTTCGAGAGGGATGATGGGGATATACTGACCTGCAAAACTTCCCAGCTGGGCGAGAGGGCTAGAGGAAGACCCGGGCTCGGGGAGGTGCTCGTAATTTGCGTCGTGCCCAGCCTCTCCGACACGTCACTCAGTTTGTTATTCCAGATTAGCTCCTGTAATCAAATACCCACTTAAGCATTCAAAAATAAATTGCAACCACTCGCCCCGAACGTATGCTTCCTCCTGTTTTCGCCCGACCACCGCCTCGATAATGGGTTATGAGTTTATTTTAGTTGTTTTTTCATCTCGTTCAACAGTGCTTCGTGGGATCTCGACCACCCGATCGGCCATCCCTCTTTTTAAAAAGCTATTGCGAGTGTTTAAATACTGCATGAGTTTGAATAAAAAGCTGCGAGCTTTTACGACCGTTTGTTTAATTTTCTTATTGAGTATACATATCGACGGTATAAGTCGGCAATCACATAACTAGGTTTGCAACGTCGTAGACTCCTTTATAAAAACTGTCATACTTCCTGTCATACTTTATTTTTTAAACGAAAAACTACTCAACGGCAACTCTTTAAAACCGCCGTGATTTTTCTTCTCTGTGCGAAGAAAATTCTGCATAAATTTCAAAGAATGATGTCAATTTGTTCTCTTTTAAAATAATAATATAGAGGCGGAGATTTTCAGACACCGAAACGAGTTATGTGACTGCCGACTTACACCGTCGATATACTGACTTTAGTAATCACTGTTCCATAGAGATTTCTATCGGAGGAGGCTTTTGGAACCTTTGAAATTGCGGATATTTCGAAAATATATGTAGTTTTTGTATTTTTAGTGAACACTAAATAAATGCATACACAATTTTGAAAATGATAACATACTGACTCAAATAATCACTGTTCCATGGAGATTTCTATCGACTAAAGCTTTTGGAACCATATCGACATTGCAGCTTTTTAGGACATAATTTTTGTATTTTTGATAAACGCAAAATAAATACACGCATAAACAATTGTGAACATGATAACATCGATTGCCAGAAAGCAAAACTACGCGTATCTCTGTTTGCGACATTACAGACTTCCTGTCGTGCTATTTTTGTCTTATTTGAAACAAGTCAACGTAGTTTTTTTTTTAAAAAAGCTTCTTAATTTTCCTCGTAAATTTGGCTTGTTTTGAAAAATATAAATCAAGAGCGGGAATTTTGAAACATCGCATTCATATAACTAGCGCAATTGACTCATCAAAATAACCCTGACCCGATAAAATCAGGCAATTGTCATATGAATGGTCTCTAGTTTATTTGTACACTTATTAATAAAAGACTCATTTCCTTCATTCAGTTTGATTAAATACACAAACTGCTCTATATTTGTGTAACGACCACGTGTGAATGCAATAAGTGAGGAGTGATACACTTTGCTATCGTAAGCGTAAAGATGTAAGGCGCTCTGCTTTTTCAATGGCTAGATTTGGATACAACTATTCGTGTTCTTAGGATGTCCATGTTGCATACACAAAAATTGCAGGCGCTCTGATTTTCTGAAGCACAACGTCTGCGTCTGGCTGCGGTTGTTAATTCTCAAGAGTTTTCTACGTTGCATTTACCATCGTCTTTACCATGCGGAGTTTGGATGAGCCGTGTTGCATCACGGCAATGTTGTCAAATAATGCGAATTTTCCACCAAAAATTTCCACGAAACTAGGCGTTTGGATAGATCTTATTAATTTTTACTAATGGACCATTAGACAAGACACGAATTTAAGTATTCTGGTACGTGATTTATATGCAAAATTTCACGTAGAACACGATAATCGCATCGAAAATTATTGAAATCAACTCCTAACTAAGATATTAACGTTTTGATTTTCCATTGGTCACGGGAAATTTGCATTGTCCGATCACAAGAAACGCAATACTGCGCCTCACAACGGCTTTGGCAGGCTCCTTGATCGAGCATTGTTCCTTTCTCGCACCCTTTATTGCTCAAAGCGGAAACAATTTGCTATAGCTGAACAGCTGAAGCGTCAAGATTGAGGGTGCTATATTTTCCTATCGCAGAGACTGTCGTGGTGACACTCGCGTAGACCATTGCGTTTTTATGAACGGGAGGTTTGAATTCACGCGTCAAGAAACATTAAATATCCTGATTAGGCGTTAATAGCAGTAATATTTGTTGTGCAATCCAAATCGTGCTCTACGTTAAGAAACATGTATTAGAATGCTTAACTTCAGAACTTATAAGCTTGAACCATCAAAACACGATTCTATGACCGGCGAAACTGCCACGTTCCATTTGCGCTCATCAAGAGATATGAACTAATTTTACACGCTTAGGCCCGGCTCCTTACCCCTGTCTGCGGGCTGATTGTTGAAATTGATAGACAAAACGTTAGACAAAGAAGATACATGGAGTGTAGAGCGATCCTATCGGTTAAAATCGTTGGTTCTTAAAGACTAAGGGAGAAAATTATGGACTAACCAAAATTAGCTAACTAAAATAGTGAGAAAAGTAGGGGCTCTCGTCGGTTGCCGATAGTAGGACCGAGTTCATCAGAATGGAACCAACCCACATAAAGTTTAAACTGAGAAAAACAGGTTTGAAGTTTCATTCCTCCATGAAACTCAATGTAGAATATAAACTTTAACCTCTCTTTCCGAGGCTAATTTTTTTTTCGACTTTGAGTTTTTGGCAGGAGAAAATATACGACTAGGGGAACTCAAAAACATTCTTAACTCATTTTATTCGAAAATGTGGGTTGGTTCCTTTCTGATAAACTCGGCCCATTTAGTCTATTATCTACCGTATTTATCCATTGCAAGCACCCGCTTCCACCAATAGGATCCCTCTACAGCCCTTTTGTCTTCTTTGTCTATAGCTTTGTCTATCAATTTCAATAATCAACGCCCGCTGAAGGAATTCCTCGCTCGGCGCAATCCATGCAACCAGCAACCACCACCCGCTTCCACCAATAGGCAATAGGACCCCTCTTTATCCTTTTGTCTTTTTTGTCTATCAATTTTAATAATCAACGCCCGCTGGCGGAATTCCTTGCTCGGCGAGATCCATCGCAATCCCCCACTTCCACCAATAAGATCCCTCTATATCCCTTTTGTCTTCTTTGTCTATAGCTTTGTCTATCAATTTCAAGAATCAACCCGCTGAAGGAATTCCTTACTCGGCGCAATCCATTGCACCCACCCGCTTCCACCAATAGGATCCCTCTATATCCCTTTTGACTTCTTTATCTATAGCTTTGTCTATCAATTTCAACCATCAACCCGCTGAAGGAATTCCTTACTTGCCACAATCCATTGCACCCACCCGCTTCCATCAACAGGATCCCTCTTTATCCTTTTGTCTATAGCTTTGTCTATCAATTTCAAGAATCAGCCCGCTGAAGGAATTCCTCGCTCGGCGCAAAGCAAAGGGTTCGAAGGACGGCTACCGCGGTGGGAGATTATTCAAGGAAGAACGCCCACCGCCCGGCTAATTCATTCTGTAACCCGGAGAGGATCATAGATTTGCAGATGTAAACAGAGGGAGAATTTGTTATGTAAGATGAGTCAATACGGCCGTTTCGATCTTTTGATGAATGATCGGGCGCGAGGCTTCGGACCGGAGACCGGAGAGGGTCCGCATGAGAATCCCGGCAGCTGCTCCGCTCTTGTCCGGGTCCATTCTATAGACACAGATTATGGCCCAGTCATTCTTTTGACTCAATTTTTCTAGCTTAACAACTCCCTCTCACTTCTTGTATCCTTCCTCGCCCCCTCGCTCGCGCTCCGGCCTATCTTCGGCTTGATTTGCTACCTCTCTCGCGAGTTCATTACTCGGATACCCCTCCCCTCTCACTCTTAACTGAATCATCATTCTCGGCCGGCGTGATATTTTCATTACCCGCGAGGAGTTGCCTAAGAAGCATTGCCTCTACACGAGCGACTTCGAAATCCGATGTTTGTTCATGTAACACTAGCCGAAATTCATAGGAGACGAGGAAAGGATGTCTTGGTATTTATTTTATCGCGAAACTAATTGCTCCAGCTCACTTCACGAGTGATTATGGGGCTTCCAGGACTTTATGTCCACCTACCTTTCGTCCATTAAATAAATGTCCACCGCTATTAATGTCCACTAAACGTTAAGTCCACATGATTTAATGTCCAACAATGAATATGTCCAAAATTGTCCAAATTGTTGACATGTTATGTCCACATTTTTTTCTTCTCATTTAAATGACAGGAACCACCTCAACAATAAATGCATACTACGACTACCTTCATTCTTAAAAACATTTCATTCATGAATCAAGTCATGAAAAACAACAGACTCTAAGAGCAGATAAAAACATATGTTCATGTGTACACTGTACGGATATGATAAGATGAAAACCAAAGCGGGAGCCTAGGAAACGCTCCAATGCCAAATTAAACATTTTTCAGTAACAGATGCAGTCAAAATTGAAAGTCCTCTTAAACTAGTTATTTCGTGCGCCTTCAATCTTGTAGGATACTGTGCAACGCCTCTGACGCGAAATAGTTGCTTAAAGCGTTGCGGCGCGGCAGGTAACCAGCGTGACATGCGCATAGGCGCCTACAAACCTAACGGGATACTTCACGCGTTGCGCAATGCGTGAAGTATCCCGTTAGGTTTGTAGGCGCCAGTGCGCGTTCTGCACTGCTATCACGCCGCTTCGCTCTGTGTTAGGCTCTAATATTTAAACTCGCGGAGTCAGCGTTTTTCAACTCATGATTTTGAAATGTTTGCACTCTCTGCATTGATTATTCCCTTTTAAACTGATGAAAAAGAAATATGTCCTACTGGAAAATATAACGTGTTTTTTGTAAAAAATAATAGTGGTTCCGTGTCAAATTTAATGATTTTCAAAGCATTCAAATTTATTTTTTTATGTTTTGGGCTTGTACTGTGCTGCAGCGTGGTAGCGTGGTGTAAGCGCAACCCAACGCTCAAAATTGGACGTATTTGACTCAAGGAGGTCGATGTACAAATAAGTTAAAAACGAAAAATTGCGTGCTTCTTAGTTTTTTTCCTCTTTTATTAATTTTTGTACAGTTTCTTTCATCACAACTACGGCTCATTGAGATTCATATCGATGCCATTGCTTTGAAAAGGTTTTACAAATATTTACCACGTTTTAAAAATGTAAATGTTTTTAAAATGAAGCAATCGATTTCATTAGAAAAAAAATAATGTACATTTAAGGCATATTTTATATCTGAAATTTCAAGGACAGGAATGAAACCAAGTATTTACCGAAGACAATTTGAAAAGATGAATCAAAAGAAGAAATTAACATTTCATTTAAAATATGAGTTACGATAACAGCACCTCATTCTCTCTTAATTTTCTCATTTTGATATTGTTAATATAGTTTTACACACGGACTAAAATATGACGCTTGAATTTGATTTTAGTGGACTTTACATTTGTGGACTTAACTTAGTGGACGTTTAAGTAATGGACTTAACAATAGTGTGGGCTTCAGAACTGTGGACGTAAAAATTGTGGACGAAAAGTCTGTGGACGTAAAAAAAGTGGACGTAAAGTCCGTGTACCATTATGGGATTTTCCAGAGCGGATGGTGAGAGTTTCGGATTTTTGGTATCCTTTGGACATCTCGTTTGCAACAAAAATTAAGGAAATCGGCCCGGCGTTTCCTCAGAATTAAATATCACAAGATTTCGACCCTTACAGTTTTATTTATATAAATAGAAGATATAATTCATGATCTCCTGCTGAGGCGAATGTTGCCAGATTTTTAGATATATTTTCTTTAAATAATACTTCTAAGACGTGAGAGAAAAGGTCCAAAGTTAATGTTTTCTGTAAACGGGATGTCAAACTCTTTCCAATTATTATGCGGCTCTGGTTTTTTTCTCCATGGCTCATTGGT